>NC_084616.1:17106511-17299011 GCF_033978795.1 Nerophis ophidion | reverse complement strand
ACATCCACTGTAATGATACCAAGTACAGGAGTGTATCTAGTCGATACTATGATTACATCGCTATTTTTTTGGCATCACAAAATCCTCTTTCTTTTTAAAAAAAATCATTATGTTTATAAACTGAGGAAATACGTCCCTGGACACATTGTATGATCCTGTAACTACCAGGTATCGGATTGATACCCACATTTCTGGTATCATCCAAACTAATGGAAAGTATCAAATAAGTGATTATTACATTTCAAATGCCTACTGAACGTGGTCTGATAATTTATATATCAATGATGAAATCTTAACATCGCAACACATGCCAATACGGCTGGTTTAGTTTACTAAATTACAATTTAAAATTTCCCGCTGAGTTTCCTGTTGAAAACGTCGCGAAATGATGACGCGTGTTTGTGATGTTATTGGTTGGAGGGGACATTTTAGCCCAGCACCACTTATGGCTAAAAGTCGTCTCTTTTCATCGTGCAATTACACGGTATTTTGGACATCTGTGTTGCTGAATCTTTTGCAATTTGTTCAATTATTAATGGAGACGTCAAAGAAGAATGCTGTTGGTGGAAAGCCGTGGACTGCAGCTGCCTTTAGCACCGAAACACAGTCGGTGTTTCTTTGTTTGTTGTGAAGCTTTAACACAGAGCGGTCAAGCGAACATGTTTCTCTACGTAAACCAGCAAGTTTTTGGATGGGAAAATTGTGATATTAAGTTGGCCTTTACCGGAGACTTGAGTGGATTGCGCGACCTCATCCTGCAGCTCAAAAAGGCAGCTGTGATCTTGGCTCCTCGGCTTCTCTTAGAGACACTGGCGTTCACCGCAGCCATCCGACTTTCAGGTATGACTTTATAATCTCACTAAAATACTATTAACACAATAAGCAGATAAAGGATTTTCCAGAATTATCCTAGTAAATGTGTCTAATTACATCTGAAACGCTCCCACTGCCGCCACCTGGAGCCGTCGCCTTTTTTTTTTTTTTTGGGCTTCACTCTAACTTTCCTCATCCACAAAACTTTCATCCTCGCTCAAATTAATGGGGAAATTGTTGCTTTTTCGGTCCGAATTGCTCTTACTGCTGGTGGCTCACATTATAAACAATGTGAGGATGTGAGGAGCCCTCACACCGGTGACGTCACGCGCACATCGTCTGCTACTTCCGGTACAGGCAAGGCTTTTTTATTAGCGACCAAAAGTTGTAAACTTTAATGTCGATGTTCTCTACTAAATCCTTTCAGCAAAAATATGGCAATATCGCGAAATGATCAAGTATGACACATAGAATGGACCTGCTATCCCCGTTTTAATAAGAAAATCTCATTTCAGTAGGCCTTTAACGGAAGTGTCGATAGAACACGTTAAAAGAGAAAAGTAAGCATATATTAGTAAACAAGTGGATTAATAATTCATTTTCTACCACTTGTCCTTTATAATGTAGACAAAATAATAGAATGATAAATGACACAATAAGTTATGCCAGCAGTCTAATTAGGAGCCTTTGTTTGTTTACTTACTACTAAAAGACAATTTGTCTAGCATGTTCACTATTTTATTTAAGAAATAAATTGCAATTATAAACATCTCTAATGTACCCTAAGATTTTTTTTTGTTAAAATAAAGCCAATAATGACCTTTTTTTGTGGTCCCCTTTATGTAGAAATGTACCGAATAGCATTGATATACATTTTGATTCCAGTACCAAGATATTTGTATCGGGACAAAACTATGAAGTACTTTATTGACACATATAATTTCCAGGTTTTCAGATAAAATGATGTCACGGGTTTATTTATAAAGTTTGGTTGCGCCATTTTGTATGGTGATTGTTATTATTATTGTTATTATTACTAGTAGTTGCAAATCCACATTCACAAATAAATGCTGTGAGTTTTGCTTGCGTAGTGCACACACACTGACTCTGTTCCGTGGACCAGGACCGCCCAAGCGAGCCCGCCCCCCGCTGTGGCGGGTCACATCGTGGAGCAGCAGCAACTGGCCTCCTACCTGGACAAAACTTTAAAGACGGGCCCCCGTAACGTGGTGCTGTTTCTTCAGGACAAGGTATGTTAGATAAGGTATGGAGTCAGTCCACGGTCCGTTCCACTGGTGTCTTCCCCCCCTTGCCCCCAGATGAGCCTGGAGGACTTCACCCTGTACGGAGGAGCTTTCGGAAACAAGCAGGACAGCGTTTTCCCCAATCTGGAGGTTTGTCACTTGAATTTTCCCTGCCGTTGGCCGATATACCGCAAAAAAGGCATGAAAAAGTCAAGAAGTGTACTGTGGAGCGATGTTTCGTAACCATAGGGCCGGAGCACCCCTAGAAGCCCGCCACTTGTAATACACCTTTCCTCCACTTGTGGCAGTAATGACTAATGTGTAAGAAACAGAAGAAGTCTGGAGCCAAAGTCAAAGAGAAGTTTCTTAAGCGCAAAAAATATGACAAAAGCGGTAAAACTGTGTTTTTATTTGCGCTTAAATTTTTGGACAGTTTAGTTAAACAATGAAAAGTCATTTATCTTAGCACAACATCATTGTGTGCACATGTCTTTTTCCTCAAGTTCATTTTGATGCAGGATATTTGATTAGTGCACTAAATCTTTGTGATTCAAGCAGGGTTTCATCTCTTTTAAAAAAAAGGGGAAAACAAAAGGGGATTTCCAGTTCAAACATATCTCTTATGTGTGACTTCCATCATATTGCAGTCTTCACGTATCTCTCATTTGCGACTGCCATCATATTGCAGTCCACACTTATCTCTTATGTGTGAACTGCCATCATATTGCAGTCTACTTTGTATCTCTTATGTGTGGCTGCCATCATATTGCAGTCTACACGTATCTCTCATTTGCGACTGCCATCATATTGCAGTCCACACTTATCTCTTATGTGTGACTGCCATCATATTGCAGTCTACATGTATCCCTTAATGTGTGACTGCCATCATATTGCAGTCTACTGGTATCTTATTTGGGATTGACATTATATTGCAGTCTACCCGTACCTCTTACGTATGTACGAGTGCCATCGTATTACAGTCCACACATATCTCTTATGAGGGAATGCCATCATATTGCAGTCTACACGTACACATATATCGTATGTGTGACTGCCATCATATGGCAGTCCACACAAATCTCTTATGTGTGACTGCCATCATATAGGAGTCTACACTTATCTCTTATATGTGACAGCCATCATATTGCAGTCTACCCGTAACTCTTATGTGCGACTGCCATCATATTGCAGTTCACACATATCTCTTATGTGTGACTGCCATCATATTGCAGTCTACAGGTATCTCTTATGTGTGACTGCCATCATATTGCAGTCTACCCATACTTCTTACGTATGACCGCCATTATATTGGTGTCTACACGTAACTCTTATGTGCGACTGCCATCATATTGCAGTCCACACAAATCTCTTATGTGTGACTGCCATCATATAGCAGTCTACACTTATCTCTTATATGTGACTGCCATCATATTGCAGTCTACCCGTAACTCTTATGTGCGACTGCCATCATATTGCAGTCCACACAAATCTCTTATGTGTGACTGCCATCATATAGCAGTCTACACTTATCTCTTATATGTGACTGCCATCATATTGCAGTCTACCCGTAACTCTTATGTGTGACTGCCATCATATGGCAGTTCACACATATCTCTTATGTGTGACTGCCATCATATTGCAGTCTACAGGTATTTCTTATGTGTGACTGCCATTATATTGCAGTCTACACGTAACTCTTATGTGCGACTGCCATCATATTGCAGTCCACACAAATCTCTTATGTGTGACTGCCATCATATAGCAGTCTACACTTATCTCTTATATGTGACTGCCATCATATTGCAGTCTACCCGTAACTCTTATGTGCGACTGCCATCATATTGCAGTCCACACAAATCTCTTATGTGTGACTGCCATCATATAGCAGTCTACACTTATCTCTTATATGTGACTGCCATTATATTGCAATCTACAAGTATCTCTTATTTGTGACTGCCTTTATATTGCAGTCTACCCGTACCTCTTACGTATGACTGCCATCATATTGCAGTCTACCCGTAACTCTTATGTGCGACTGCCATCATATTGCAGTCCACACAAATCTCTTATGTGTGACTGCCATCATATAGCAGTCTACACTTATCTTTTATATGTGACTGCCATCATATTGCAGTCTACCGTAACTCTTATGTGCGACTGCCATCATATTGCAGTTCACACATATCTCTTATGTGTGACTGCCATCATATTGCAGTCTACAGGTATCTCTTATGTGTGACTGCCATTATATTGCAATCTACAAGTATCTCTTATTTGTGACTGTCTTTATATTGCAGTCTACACGTACAGGTATATGGTATGTGCGACTGCCATCATATTGTAGTCCACAAGTATCTATTATGTGTGACTGCCATCATATTGGAGTCCACACGTATCTCATATGAGTGACTTCCATCATATTGCAGTCCACACGTATTTCTTATGTGTGACTGCCATCATGTTGCAGTCTACATGTATATCGTATGTGTGACTGCCATCATATTGCAGTCTACACAAATCTCTTATGTGAGTGCCATTATACTGCAGTCCACACCTATCTCTTATGTGTGACTGCCATCTACTAGTCACACTCATCATTTCACCTTGTACCAAATAAAATAGCTTCGAGGTCGGTAAGCACAATCAGTTATTCCACACCGAGTTGTTAGAAAATGAAAGGATTTTAAGTGCGCCTTATAGTCCGAAAAATACGGTAAATATTTAATGACACATATGAAGATGTATTTATAATTTGTTTTCCCCATTTAACTAGAAGAAGAGCACACAGATGACTTCATCCATACACAAAATAGAAAAATATTCTGTTCCAGGGTTAAACTGTGGACATTGAGAACTTGATAACAAACTTAGCCGTTACAAAATTATTTTCTTCTCTTGCGGCCATCATTTTGTTTTGGAAGACCTGGCAACAGACCCACAACCTAACCTCCTTTCTGCGTGCTACAGAGCGCTCTCAGGTCCTCGTCGTCCTCCCTGGTGCTTCCCGCCGTGTCCTGGCCCGCCTCCAACGCCTTGATCGGTCACCTGCAAGACCACCTTGGGACCTCCCCTCTGTACATGGACCCCGAGACGCTGAGTCAGCTGCGACTCAACGCCTCCTCGCCGGCCCTGCTCGTCTTCCGACTTCCCTACTACATTGGGTCTGTGTGTGTGTTTGTGTGTGTTGTGTGTTGTGTGTGTGTGACTTCCTGCTCCGAACCTAACCTCACCTTCTTTGCTGGTTCCCAGGTCTGATCTGATGTCTGCCAAAGAGGTTCTCAGTGGCAACGGTTAGTGTGGAGCCCCCCCCCCAAAAATAACTTGTCCTAAAAATGTCTGCCCTTTACCATGTCCCCTTCTTGGGTGCTTCAGATGAGGTGATCGGCCAGGTTTTGAGCGTCATGAAGACCCAGTCGGTTCCGTACACGGCCCTCTACACCGCCCTGCGACCCTCTAGGGTGAGTCCACGTCCACCAGAACCCTGCTGATCATCCAGAGGTGGGAAAGTCTGGCTCGCGTTGACCTTTTTAACCTTCGTCTTGGGTTAGGGTCGGTACTGACCCGTTTTAGTTTTTAAATGCATAAAAGAACCACATAAATGTATTTGTTTGCATCAAAGCTTTTTGATATTTGACTTTTTTTCCCCATTAAATTATAAAATGCTCTGGTTGAAATTATGACCTTGGTGTTGTAAGGGTCGGTTTTGACCTAGTTATAAAAATAGATTATCAAGCAATAATTAGAGCCAAAACTGAACACACTGAAAGCCAGCTCTTCCACCAATTATGTGACCTTCAGGGGATTCTCATTTTACCTTGTTATCCAGTACAAAAAAAAAATAAAGAGGGGCATGTCCAGACATGTGAGGTCAATTCAGTACAAAATTATTAAAATGAAAAAATAAATAAAACAATTTTATTTAAGAGATATGTTCTAACACTCCTCAGTAATAGTCAGGTAACACAACAACCTTTTATTTATTTATACGATTCTCTTAAGGTTCATTTTACCCAATGGCCCACACCAAAAATATTAAAACCAAATTTTCATGGATAAAGAAGCCTAACAAGGTAACCAAGAGATGGGAAACAAATTGGATGGTAGATAATTGTTTTTAGTGTATTTTACAGCACATTTAAGACATGGGTCAAAACCGAGCCATTAACAAATGAGATGGTAGCAGAAAGCTAACACAAGAGGAAGGTTAAAGGCCTTCTGAAGTGAAGTGTGAAGTGAATTATATTTATATAGCGCTTTTCTCTAGTGACTCAAAGCGCTTTACATAGTGAAACCCAATATCTAAGTTACATTTAAACCAGTGTGGGTGGCACTGGGAGCAGGTGGGTAAAGTGTCTTGCCCAAGGACACAACGGCAGTGACTAGGATGGCCCAAGCGGGAATTGAACCTGCAACCCTCAAGTTGCTGGCACGGCCGCTCTACCAACCGAGCTATACCGCTATACTGAAACCCACTACTACCGACCACGCAGTCTGATAGTTTATATATCAATGATGAAATATTAACATTGCAACACATGCCAGTACAGCCGGTTTAGTTTACTAAATTGCAATTTTAAATTTCGCGCGGAAGTATCATGCTAAAACGTTGCGGTATGATGACGCGTGCGCGTGACGTCACGCATTGTAGAGGGCATCTTGTTCCAGTACCGTTCCCAGCTATAAGTCGTCTGTTTTCATCGCATAATTCCACAGTATTCTGGACTTCTGTGTTGCTGAATCTTTTGCAATTTGTTCAATGAATAATGGAGACGTCAAAGAAGAAAGCTGTAGGTGGGAAGCTGTGTATTGCGGCCGCCTTTAGCAACACAAACACAGCCGGTGTATCATTGTTTACATTCCCGAAAGATGACGGTGAAGCTTTGCTATGGAACAGAGCGGTCAAGCGAACACGGTTAGATTGGACCACACACACGCAGTACAGTGTACTATGCAGCGATCATTTCGAAAGATCGTGTTTCGAAAAGGGTCCCTTGCGAAGGGCAGAGATGGGCATCGCCACCACCCGTCGACTGGTGCTGAAGAAAGGTAAGGGGCCGACCTTCAGGTTGTACAGGTACGACCATATAATCTCACTAAAACACGAGTAACACAATAAGCAGATAAGGGATTTTCCAGAATTATCCTAGTAAATTTGACTAATAACATCCGAATCGCTTTCACTGTAGTCTTTTTTTTTTTTGTATCTAATTTTTTTTCCTAGTCCTTCACTCTCACTTTCCTCATCCACAAATCTTTCATCCTCGCTCAAATTAATGGGGAAATCGTTGTTTTCTCGGTCCCAATCGCCCTCGCTGCTGGTGGCCATGATTGCAAACAATGTTCAGATGTGAGGAACTTCACAACCCGTGACGTCACGCGCATATCGTCTACTTCCGGTACAGGCAAGGCTTTTTTATCAGCACCAAAAGTTGCAAACTTTACCGTCGATGTTCTCTACTAAATCCTTTCAGCAAAAATATGGCAATATCGCGAAATGATCAAGTATGACACATACAATGGACCTGCTATCCCTGTTTAAATGAGAACATCTATTTTCAGTAGGCCTTTAAAGCCATGATGTGTGTCTTTGCATCATGTGGCCACTTGATGGCACTGTACGCTCACGTTCCCCCAGTGCTTCTTATAGAGAACATTTTGGCAAAATATGGCAGGAGGGCCTCATGCAGCCCATTAGGATTTTCAATCCGGCCCGCCGGATGTTCTACATCATTTTTTTTTAGACCTTTAAGATCAAAACAGCCGTCATGATGTGCAGTGCTGTTTTTAAATGACCGTAAGTCTTGAACTATAAAAAGTATTTTACAAAAACTTACTGCCTCATGAGCTAAATGTCAGGATTTATTGTGGCCACTGGGTGTTGCCAAAAACTTCAAATTCCACATGGTTGATAATACCAAACCCAAAACCAGTGAAGTTGGCACGTTGTGTAAATGGTAAATAAAAACAGAATATAATGATTTGTAAATCCTTTTCAACTTATATTCAATTGAGTGGACTACAAAGACAATATATTTAATGTTCACACTGAGAAACCTAATTTTGTTTGCAAATAATTATTAGCTTAGAATTTAATGGCAGCAACACATTGCAAAAAAGTTGTCCTAGGGGCATTTTTACCACTGTGTTACATGGCCTTTCCTTTTAACAACACTAAGAACTGAGGAAACACATTTTTGAAGCTTTTTAGGTGGAAAAAATATGGACTTGTCAGACCACAGAGCACTTTTCCACTTTGCATCAGTCCATCTTAGATGAGCTCGGGCCCAGCGAAGCCGGCGGCGTTTCTGGGTGTTGTCGATAAATGGCTTTCGCTTTGCATTGTAGAGTTTTAACTTGCGCTTACAGACGTGGCGACCGACTGTAGTTACCGACAGTGGTTTTCTGAAGTGGTACAGAGCCCTTGTGTTGATATCCTTTACACACTGATGTCTGTTTTTGATGCAGCACAGCCTGAGGCATCGAAGGTCCGTAATATCATCGCTTAGTGATTTCTACAGATTTCTCTGAACCGTAGATGGTGAAATCCGTAAATTCCTTGCAATAGCCGGTTGAGAAATATTGTTCTTAAACTGTTTGACAATTTGCTCACGCATTTGTTCACAAAGTGGGGACCCCCGTCCCATCCTTGTTTTCGAATGACTGAGCTGCTTTTATACCCAATCATGGCACCCACCTGTCCCCAATTAGCCTGTTCACCTGTGGGATGTTCCAAATAAGTTTCTCCGTCTTTTTTGCTGCGTGTGCCAGCTTTTTGATGATGACAGAGGTCTGTAATTTTCATCACAGGTACACTTCAACTGTGAGAGACAGAAGGTGAAAAAACAATTCACATTGTTGGAATTTTAAAGAATTTATTTGTAAATTATGGTGGAAAATAAGTATTTGGTCGACCATTCAAAGCTCTCACTGATGGAATGAGGTTCTGGCTCAAAATCTCACGATACATGGCCCCGTTCATTCTTTCCTTAACACGGATCAATCGTCCTGTCCCCTTAGCAGAAAAACAGCCCCAAAGCATGATGTTTCCACCCCCATGCTTCACAGTAGGTGTGGTGTTCTTGGGATGCAACTCGGTATTCTTCTTCCTCCAAACACGACGGGTTGAGTTGATACCAAAATGGATACATGGATGATACAGCAGAGGATTGGGAGAATGTCATGTGGTCAGATGAAACCAAAATATAACTTTTTGGTATAAACTCAACTCGTCGTGTTTGGAGGAAGAAGAATACATGTTGCAGGCATCAAATTCCAAATGAGCTAATATTGTCTTTGCAGTCTATTCAATTGAATATAGGTTGAAAAGGATTTGCAAATCATTGTATTCTGTTTTTATTTACCATTTACACAACGTGCCAACTTCACTGCTTTTGGGTTTTGTAAATAGTGTTTTTCATTGTTCTGTTTGACTCTTTACACTTGATTAAACCTTTTGTAACATTCTTTAATGCAAAATAAGACACGTTTATATGATTCCTGCTGATATTTTACCCGTTCAATATAGATATGGGCCAATACTCAAGGCTCCAATATCAGTGTAAGAACCTGATCAGGCTCTACAAGAATGACGTGTAAAGAAAGACCACAAGGGAACGTTAGGTGTGTGTGTGTCACCTGACTGCAGGGGGCGCCATCGCCCGCCGTGGACGCAGCTCTGGGAGGAGGCCGCTCGCTCCTGCAGGCCCGAGGGGGATACAGAGATCGAGAAAGGGAGCGGGAGAGGCAGCGCAAAGGAAAGGAGAGGACGGGAATCTACGCTCCAGTGGAGTTCAAGGTTTATTATTTATTTGTTGCTTTTATTTACTGGTTTAACAACACAGCAGGTTGCATGTTCACTTTGCCAACGCAGGAATGAAATCCTTGACATAAGCCTGTAGTCCTCCAATTTCACCACTAGAGAGAGCCACTGCATAGAGCACCAGTGGGCTACATCTTCTTTATGTTTAGAAATAGTCCGTTCCAGGGTCAAGCTACGGCCATGGATCAGCTTTAATAACTGTAGAAGGGGAATTTTGACGTAATTAAGTTTCATACCAGAAACATTTAAGGTGTAAAAAACCCTCCAACTTTGGTGATGAAACAATGTGCGACATGAGAGCAGTTTGAAGGCACTTTGTCTGCGCGTGCAGGAAGGTGACAACACCTGCATCCTGCTGTGGGCTCAAGGCCTGTCAGTCAGCATCCTGCGCAGCGGCCGCTGGGAGTCACATGACCTGACCCCATCCACCTTTGGCGAGGGCGTCACACCCAAACTTGAGGGATCATCTTGTGACAAAACCAAAGCACGGTATTGTAGCTTCTTCTTCTTTTGTTTACCTATGCGTCACCTTGTCTCCACCTTCCATATCACCTTTTATTTACCTTCACGTTCTTCACATTTTTCCTTGTTTTTCTTTATCTTTTGCTTTCTGGTTTACGTTTAATTTTCTTTTTTCAAACGGTTTACCCTTCATCCTCTTATCTTGTTTTCTAATGTTTACCTTAAAATGTTACATTGTTTTTACTTTCACCTTTCTATTTACCTTAAAAATGTTACTTTTTGTTTAACTTCACCTTCCTATTTACCTTAAAATGTTTACGTTGTGTTTACCTTTGCCTTCTTGTACTTTGACTTTCTCTTCTTCTACTTCTACTTTTTCTTCTTCTTCTTTTTCTTCTTCTTCTTTGTCTTCTACTTTCTTTTACTTATGTATTCTTCTACTTCTACTTTTTCTTCTTCTTCTACTTCGTCTTCTCTTTATTCTTTTACTTATTTCTTCTTCTACTTCTACTTTTTGTTCTACTTTGACTTTGTCTTTTACTTCTACTTTGTCTTCTTCTACTTTGTTTTCTTCTTCTACTTTTACTTTGTCTTCTTCTACTTTGTCTTGTACGTCTATCTGTTCTTCTACTTCTACTTTGTCTTCTTCTTCTACTTGTACTTTCATTTAATTCTACTTTTCTCTTTTTCTTTACTTCTACTTTGTCTTCTTCTCCTTTTTCTTCTTCTACTTCTAATTTGTCTTATTCTTATACTTCTTCTACTTTGTCTTCTACTTCTACTTTTTCTTCTTCTTTGACTTTGTCTTCTTCTACTTTGTTTTCTTCTTC
This sequence comes from Nerophis ophidion, assembly GCF_033978795.1. NCBI lineage: Eukaryota > Metazoa > Chordata > Actinopteri > Syngnathiformes > Syngnathidae > Nerophis > Nerophis ophidion. Next base: position 17,287,843 of record NC_084616.1, on the reverse strand, counting down.
TACATTTACTTTGTCTTCTTCTTCTACTTCGACTTGTTCTTCTTCTTTGTCTTCTACTTGTACTTTGTCTTCTGCTTCTACTTCTACTTTGTCTTCTACTTCTACTTTGTCTTCTACTTTTACTTTTTCTTCTTCTACTTCTACTTTGTATTATTCACATTCTTCTTCGCCTTAAACCATCCTTTTGACTTTCTTCTTCTTTTTCATGACCCTTTTCACATTTCTCTTCACCTTCTTTTTCTTCAACTTTGTCTTCTCCTTAACCGCCTTTTTTACATATTTCTTCTTCTCCTTCAACACATTTTACACATTCTTCTTTTTCTTCTTTTACTTCATTGTCTTCTTCTACTTTGTCTTCTTCTTGTTCGTCTTCTACTTCTACTTTTTCTTCTTTTACTTTTACTTGTCTTCTTCTACTTTGTCTTCTTCTACTTCTTCTTCTTCTTCTTCTACTTCTTGTACTTTGTTTTCTTCTTCTACTTTTACTTTGTTCTTCTTGTACTTTTTATTCTTATTCTACTTCTACTTGTTCTTCAACTACTTCTACTTTGTCCTCTACAAAGTGGTATAGCTTGGTTGGTAGAGCGGCCATGCCAGCAACTTGAGGGTTCCAGATTCGATCCCCGCTTGTGCCATCCTAGTCACTGCCGTTGTGTCCTTGGGAAAGAGACTTTACCCACCTGCTCCCAGTGCCACCCACACTGGGTTAAATGGAACTTAGATATTGTGTTTCACCATGTAAAAGCGCATTGAGTCACTAGAGAAAAGCGCTATAAAAAATATGATTCACTTCACTACTTCTACTTTGTCTTCTTCTTTTACTTTTACTTTGTCTTCTTCTAATTCTTCTACTTTGTCTTCTTCACCTTCACCACCCTTTTCACATTCTTCGTCTCATTCACCACCTTTTTCACATTTTTCTTCACCTTATTCTTCTCTTTCACCACCTTTTTCACATTTTTTTTCTTCTCCTACACATTTTTCATATTCTTCTTCACCTTCTCCTTCACCACCTTGTTCACTTTATTCTTCTTCTTCACCTTTTTCTCCTTCTACTTCGTCGTCCTCTTCTACTTTGTCTTCTTCTACTGCTTCTACTTTTTATTCTTCTACTTCTACTTTGTCTTCTTCTACTTCTTTTACTTTGTTTTCTTATTGTACTTTTACTTTGTGTTCTACTTCTACTTTGTCTTCTTTTACTTTGTTTTCTTATTGTACTTTTACTTTGTCTTCTTCTACTTCTACTTTGTCTTCTTCTACAAACCCCGTTTCCACATGAGTTGGGAATTTGTGTTGGATGTAAAGATAAACGGAATACAATGGTTTGCAAATAATTTTCAACCCATATTCAATTGAATGCACTAGAAAGACAAGATATTTGATGTTCAAACTCATAAACTTTTTTTTTTTTGGTAAATAATAATTAACTTAGAATTTCATGGCTGCAACACATGCCAAAGTAGTTGGGAAAGGGCATGTTCACCACTGTGTTTCATCACCTTTTCTTTAAAAAACACTCAATAAACATTTGGGAATTGAGGACACTTATTATTGAAGCTTTGAAAGAGGAATTCTTTCCCATTCTTGTTTTATGTAGAGCTTCAGTCGTTCAACAGTTCCGGGGTCTCCGCTGTCGTATTTTACGCTTCATAATGCACCACACATTTTCGATGGGAAACAGGTCTGGACTGCAGGCGGGCCAGGAAAGTACCCACACTCTTTTACTACGAAGCCACGCTGTTGTAACACGTGGCTTGGCATTGTCTTACTGAAATAAGCAGGGGCGTCCATGATAACGTTGCTTGGATGACAACATATGTTGCTCCAAAACCTGTATGTACCTTTCAGCATTAATGGTGCCTTCACAGATGTGTAAGTTACCCATGCCTTGGGCACTAATACACCCCCATACCATCACAGATGCTGGCTTTTATACGTTGCGCCTATAACAATCTTGGTGTTTTTTTCCCTCTTTGTTACGGAGGACACCACATCCACAGTTTCCAAATATAATTGGAAATGTAGACTTGTCAGACCACAGGACACTTTTATACTTTGCATCAGTCCATCTTAGATGAGCTCAGGCCCAGCGAAGCGGGCAGCGTTTCTGGGTGCTGTTGATAAATAGCTTTGGCTTTGCATAGTAGGGTTTTAACTTGCACTTACAGATGTAGCGACCAACTGTAGTTACTGACAGTGGTTTTCTGAAGTGTTCCTGAGCCCATGTGGTGATATCCTTTACACAATGATGTCGGTTTTTGATGCAGTACCGCCTGAGGGATCAAAGGTCCGTAATATCATCGCTTGCGTGCAGTGATTTCTCCAGATTCTCTGAACCTTTTGATGATTTTATGGACCGTAGATGGTAAAATCCCTAAATTCCTTGCAATAGCTCGTTGAGAAATGTTGTTCTAAAACTGTTTGACAATTTGTTTACAAATTGGTGACCCGCGCCCCATCCTTGTTTGTGAATTACTGAGCATTTCATGATAGCTGTTTTTATACTCAATTATGTCACCCACCTGTTCCCAATTAGCCTGCACACCTGTGGGATGTTCCAAATATGTGTTTGATGAGCATTCCTCAACTTTATCAGTATTTATTGCCACATTTCCCAACTTCTTTGTCACGTGTTGCTGCCATCAAATTCTAAAGTTAATGATTATTTGCAAAAAAAAATAAAGTTTATTAGTTTGAACATCGAATATGTTGTCTTTGTAGCATATTCAACTGAATATGGGTTGAAAATTATTTGCAAATCATTGTATTCCGTTTATATTTACATCTAACACAATTTCCCAACTCATAAGGAAACTGGGTTTGTACTTCTACTTTTTCTTATTCTGCTTTTACTTTGTCTTCTTCTTCTAATTCTACTTGTACTTCTACTTTTACTTTGTCTTCTAATATTTCTTCTACTTTCTCTTCTTCACCTTCTTTTTATTCACCCATTTTCTCCTTCACCTTTTTCACATTTTTTTCTCCAAAATATTTTTCACATTCTTCTTCTTCACCTTCATCTTCTCCTTCACCACATTTTCACCTTCTTCTTCACCTTCACCACCTTTTTCACATTCTACTTGTTCACCAACTTTTCACCTTTTTCTTTACCTTGTTCTCCTTCACCACCCTTTTCATATTCTTCTTCACTGTCTTCTTCTCCTCACCACCTTGTTCACCTTCTTTTTCTTCACTTTATTCTTCTCCTTCACCACCTCTTTCACCTTCTTCTTCTACTTCATCACTTTTGTATTTTGTTCATCTTTGCCTTCTTCTACTTCTTCACATTTTTTCTCCTTCACCTTCTTCTTCTTCACCTTTTTCTTATTCTTCTTCACTTTTTGTTTACCTATGCCTTCTTCTTCACCATCTTATTTTTCTTCTTCACCTTTTGTTTACCTATGCCTTCTTCTTCTTCTTCAACTTATTCTTTTTCTTCATTTTATTTTTTATTACCTTCTTTTTTTTCTTCACCTTTTGTTTACCTATGCCGCCTTTGTCTTTTTCTTCACCTTTTGTTTACCTGTGCCTTTTTTCTTCTTCTTCTTCTTCTTCTTCTTCCTCTTCTTCTCTTTCTTTTTCTTCTTCATTTTTTCTGTACCTATGCCTTCTTCTTCTTCACCACTTTCCTCTCTTTCTTCTTCACCTTTCGTTTACCCATGTCTTCTTCTTCTTCACCTTTTGTTTACATATGCCATCTTCTTGTTCCCCTTTCTTTTTCTTCTTCTTTTTATTTTTCTTCTTCACCTTTATTTTACTTATGCCTTCTTCTTCTTCTTTGCTTCTTCCTTTTCTTCACCTTTTGTTTACCTTCATCTTCTTCTTCACCATCTTCTTCATCTTCCTCTTCATCACCTTCTTTTCCTTCTTCTTCTGTTTCTTCTTATTCTTTCATTTTTATCTACTTCTTCACTTTCTTCTTTTTCTTCTTCACCTTTTGTTTACCTATGCCTTCTTCTTGTTTATCGTCCTCTTTTTCACTCTCTTCTTCTTCACCTTTTGTTTACATATGCCTTCTTCTTTTTCTTCTTCACCTTTTGTTTACCTATGCCTTCTTCTTTATCCTTAGCTTCTTCCTTTTCTTCACCTTTTGTTTACCTTCACCTTCTTCTTCACCACCTTGTTCATCGTCTTCTTCACCCTCTTCGTCAACTTCTGTTTCTTCTTATTCTTCATTTTATTCTCCTCTTCTTCTTCTTCTTCTTCTTCTTCTTCTTCTTCACCTTTTGTGTACCTATGCCTTCCTATTTATCGTCTTCTTCACTTTCTTCTTTTTCTTCTTCACCTTTTGTTTACCTATGCCTTCTTCTTTATTGTTTTCTTTACTTTCTTTTTTTTCTTCTTCACCTTTCGTTTACCAATGTCGTCATCTTCTTCTTCCTCACCTTTTGTTTACATATGCCTTCTCCTACCTCTTCTTTCTTTTTTCTTCTTCTTCTTATTTTTCTTTTTCTTCTTCACCTTTTGTTTACCTATGTCTTCTTCTTCTTCTTTGCCTTCTTCCTTTTTTTCACCTTCTTCATCACCTTCTTTTTCTTCTTTTACTTGTGTTTCTTCTTATTCTTCCATTTCTCCTACTTATTCTTCTACTTATTCTGTCTTCTTTTGTTTACCTATGCCTTCTTCCACTTATACTTCTACTCCTACTTCTACTTCTTCACCTTAGTGTTTACCTTCACCTTCTTCTACATCTTCTCTTTCTTCACATCTTCCATGGTGCTTGCCTTCACCATCTTGCCACAGCAGAGACATCCTACAACTCTGGTTATCAGTGACAATATATATTTGAAACATAAGACTGGCGAGTCTGAGCTTGTTAGACAAAGTCACCAGGAGAACATCACTCGCGCCACAAACATTCCAGAAGTTTCTACAACCAAGTGACGTCCATATCAACAAGTGCGACTTTGCTATGTAATTTTATTTTGTGGTGTTTGATTCTTGGCAGGCTGGTGCTCAACTACGAAAACGTTCTCGGCCACCGCAACTTCAAGCTCCTGTGAGTCTTCTCAACACAATAGGAATACATCCTAATAATCTGTTCCATTTATGTCATGTCCAGGGAATGTTTTAAATCCTCAAGTTAACATTTGTAACAAGACCACCATTAAATGTGGGGCTGGGGGGGACATGGCTGAAAACTGTTGCTCGATATCAATAGTTGTCGTATTTTGATGACCTGCGGAAAACAATATTTTAAACATTGTCATTTCAAACGTAAACTTCCTCTGATTATAATCCCCTCAGCGATCAAAGCAGAAGGGAAACATTGCGTGTCGGCCTTTCCGAGATTCCCCAGGTTCTAAACCCAAGGCCGTGGGCTGAGCCAGGACAGGTGGTGCACTTTCAAACGCACTTCCGACTCCAACATAAAGGCCTACTGAAATGAGATTTTCTTATTCAAACGGGGATAGCAGGTCTATTCTATGTGTCATACTTGATCATTTCGCGATATTGACGTATTTTTGCTGAAAGAATTTAGTAGAGAACATCAACGATAAAGTTTGCAACTTTTGGTCGCTAATAAAAAAGCCTTGCCTTTACCGGAAGTAACAGACGATGTGCGCGTGACGTCACGGGTTGTAGGGCTCCTCGCATCTGAACATTGTTTATAATGTGAGCCTCCAGCAGCAAAAGCTATTCAGACCGAGAGAGTGACAATTTCCCCATTAATTTGAGCGAAGATGAAAGATTTGTGGATAAGGAAAGTTAGAGTGAAGCACAAAAAAAACAACGTTTTAGATGTAATTAGACATATTTACTAGGATAATTCTGGAGGATCCCTTTTCTGCTTATGGTTTTAATAGTGTTTTAGTGAGATTGTAAAGCCATACCTGAAAGTCGGATGGCTCCGGTGAACGCCAGTGTCTCTCAGAGAATTCGATGGGGGAGCCAAGATCACAGCTACCTTTTTGAGCTGCAGTAGGAAGTGCCATAATCCACTGAAGTCTCCTGTAAGAGCCGACTTAATATCACAATTTTCCCATCCAAAAAATTGCTGGTTGACGTAGAAAACTGGTTTGCTTGACCGCTCTGTGTTAAACAACAAACAAAGAAACACAGGCTTTCTCGGTTGCTAAAGGCAGCTGCAATCCACCGCTTTCCACCAACAGCATTATTCTTTATAGTCTCCATTATTAATTGAACACATTGCAAAAGATTCAGCAACACAGATGTCCAAATTACTGTGTAATTATGTGATGAAAAGAGACCGTGTGTGGTGCTGGGCTAATATGTCCCCTTCAACCCGAGATGTCACGCGCACGCATCATTCCGCAACGTTTTCAACAAAAAACTCCGCGGGAAATTTAAAATTTGCAATTTCCATCCATCCATCCATTTCCTACCGCTTATTCCCTTTTTTGGGGTCCGTATTGGCATGTGTTGCAATGTTAATATTTCATCATTGATATATAAACTACCAGACTGCGTGGTCGGTAGTAGTGGGTTTCAGTAGGCCTTTAAGTCAAGTTAAAGTACCAATGATTGTCACACGCACACTAGGTGTGGTGAAATTTGTCCCTCTGCATTCGACCCAGCCCCTTGTTCACCCCCCTGGGAGGTGAGGGGAGCAGTGGGCAGCAGCGGTGGCCGCGCCCGTGAATAATTTTCGAGTGATTTAACCCCCCCAATTCCAACCCTTGATGCTGAGTGCCAAGCAGTGAGGTAATGGGTCCCATTTTTTAAAGTCTTTGGTATGACTCGGCCGGGGTTTGAACTCACAACCTACGGATCTCAGGCCAATGAGTAGGTTAAGTTTTTCCAATCAATCAATCAATCAATCAATCAATCAATCAATCAATCAATCAATCCAATCCACTTTATTTATATAGCACATTTAAACAACAATAATGTTTCCAAAGTGCTGCACAGCCATGTTAAAAACAATTGTAAAAAAAAAAAAAATAAATAAAATAAAAAGTATATATATATATATATATATATATATATGCTCCACCAATGACTGAATAAAAACAAAAAATAAATAAATATTAAAACCAATAAAAACAATATAAAAACAAATATGATTAAAAACTATTTTAAAGGGTAAAATCAATTAAAACAGTAAAATAGAAATCAAAGTGTATAAAAACGCAGAGGACAACAGAGAACAGAGGACCACACAACTCACGTAGTGTTAAAAGCCAAAGAATAAAAGTGGGTCTTAAGACGAGACTTAAAACACTCCACTTTGGAAGCAGTTTGAACATGGAGGGGCAATCAATGTTTATTTATATAGCCCTAAATCACAAGTGTCTCAAAGGGCTGCACAAACCACAACAACATCCTCGGTACAGAGCCCACATAAGGGCAAGGAAAAACTCACCCCACGTGGGACGTCGGTGACAGTGGCAATGATGACTATGAGAAACCTTGGAGAGGACTTTATTGCAAAAAGGTCTTAGTTCCATGTACACCCAAGGTGAACGAAAAACAAGTTTAATTGCACACCAAAGCTATAAACAAAAAAACTAAGATCCAAGTCTTGCATTAGAAGCGTTCAAAAACGGTTTCTCAAACCCCAAATTTGTCCAATCAATTTCACCTGTGCTCTTGCTACAGGTGCTGTGAACGACACTTTGTAAATCAACGAGGTAACTTGCAATATGTCAAAACATACTTTCATGGCAATTCAAAAAGTAAATAAATTAACTTAGTAATACAAAACCCAAAAGCAGCGAAGTTGGCACGTTGTGTAAATGGTAAATAAAAACAGAATAGAATGATTTGCAAAAACCTTCTCAACTTTTATTCAATTGGCTAGACTGCAAAGACAAGATATTTCATGTTTTTTGCGAATGATCATGGACTTAGAAATTAATGGCAGCAACACATTACAAAAAAGCAATTTTGCCACCGTGCTACATGGCCTTTCCTTTTAACAACACTCAGTAAACGTTTGGGAACTGAGGAGACACATTTTTCGAGTGGAATTCATCATTGCTTGATGTACAGTGTAAGTTGTTCAACAGTCTCCCTTCTGCTATTTTAGGCTTCATAATGCGCCACACATTTTCTATGGGAGACAGGTCTGGATTACAGGCAGGCCAGTCTAGTACCCGCTGAAGCCACAATGTTGTAACATGTGGGTTGGCATTGTCTTGGTGTAATAAGCAGGGGCGTCCATGCTTGGATGGCAGCATATGTTGCTCCAAAAACCGGTATGTACATTTCAGCATTAATGGTGCATTCACACATGTGTAATTCATCAATGCCTTGGGCACTAATACACCCCCATACCATCACCAATGCTGGCTTTTGAACTTTGCGACTATAACAATCCGAATGGTTCTTTTCATCTTTTTGTCCGAAAAAAATTTGAAATGTGGACTCGTCAGACCACATAACACTTTTCCACTTTGCATAAGTCCATGTTAGATGAGCTCGGGCCCAGCAAAGCCGGCGGGGTTTCTGGGTGTTGTTGATAAATGGCTTTGGCTTTGCATAGTAGAGTTTTAACTTGTACTTAGAGATGTAGGGACAAAATGTAATTACTGAGATTGGTTTTCTAAAATGTTCCTGAGCCCATGTGGTGATATTCTCTGAAATCACGCTGTTGTAACACGTGGCTTGGCATTGTCTTGCTAAAATAAGCAGGGGCGTCCATGATAACGTTGCTTGGATGACAACATATGTTGCTCCGAAACCTGTATGTACCTTTCAGCATTAATGGTGCCTTCACAAATGTGTAAGTTACCATGCCTTAGGCACTAATACACCCTCATACCATCACAGATGCTGGCTTTTCAACTTTGCGCCTATAACAATCCGAATGGTTCTTTTCCTCTTTGTCCCGGAGGACACGACGACTACAGTTTCCAAAAACAATTTGAAATTTGGACTCGTCAAACCACAAATCACTTTTCCACTTTGCATCAGCGTTTCTGGGTGTTGTTGATAAACGGCTGTGGCTTTGCATGGTAGAGTTTGAACTTGCCCTTACAGATGTAGCGACCAACTGTAGTTACTGACAGTGGTTTTCTGAAGTGTTCCCGAGCCCGTGTGGTGATATCCTTTACAGGCCGATCGAAGGTCCGTGATAGCATCGCTTACGTACAGTGATATCACCAGATGCTCTGAACCTTTTGCATGATATCACGGACCGTACATGGTGAAATCCCTAAATTCCTTGCAGTAGCTGGTTGACAAATGTTTTTCTCAAACTGTTTGCGCAGGCATTTGTTGACAAAGTGGTGATCCTTGTTCGTGAATGACTGAGCATTTCACGGAAGCTGCTTTTATACCCAATCATGGAACTTGTTCCCAATGAGCCTGTTCACCTGTGGAATCTTCCAAATAAGTGTTGGATGAGCATTCATCGACTCTCTCTGTCTTTTTTGCCACTTGTGCCAGCTTTTTTGAAACCATGTAGCAGGCCTCAAATTTCCAAATGAGCTCCTGTTTGCCAAAAGAAATGAAACAGTGTGAAATCGCTTTGATTACCTTGAAGGTAGAAAAGCGCTATACAAGTACAACCCATGTATTCATTTATTTATAAATATTAAACATTAAATATATTGTCCTTGCAGTCTATTCAATTGAATATAAGTTGAGAAGGATTTGCTTATTATTGTATTCGTTTTTTTTTTATTTACCATTTACACAACGTGCCAACTTCACTGGAAATATGAATAACACAAAAATGCCACCAGGACCAAAATGGGGGGAACTAAACTAGAGTAGCACAGTACGCCCAAGTATTCATCAAACATCACCACAATGACTAACACCAAACTCGATTACGTGTTTATCTATGTTGGAAAAAAAGAAAACTCTCTGACCTGGGACCGCTTTTGGAGCTAACGTTAATGACCACATGTACGCAGCTTGTCCCTGAGCCAGCGCCACTACAAGGTGTCGGCCCGGCGCTGGTCCACGCTGGACTCGGTGGAGCTGGAGTACGACAGCACCAAGGCCACCTTCAACGGCAGCAGGAGCGTCTACGCCCCCGCCGAGTACTCTTACCGCTGCCAGTCTGTCACCAGCTTCCAATGGCCGCTGCTGGTGCCGCGCTCGCCCAAAGACCCGGCCAACCAGTGGAGGGTCTCCTTCGAAGACTTCCAGGTAGGATGGTTTTATACCCTCAGGCGCCATCGTACAAACCCCGTTTCCATATGAGTTGGGAAATCGATGTAAATATAAACAAAATAAAATGATTTGCCAATCATTTTCAACCCATATTCAATTTAATGCACTACAAAGACAAGATATTTGATGTTCAAACTCAAATAATAATTAACACGTGCCAAAGTAGATGGGAAAGGGCATGTTCACCACTGTGTTACATCACCTTTTCTTTTAACAACACTCAATAAACGTTTGGGAACTGAGGAAAGTAATTCTTGAAGCTTTGAAAGTGGAATTCTTTCCCATTCTTGTTTTATGTAGAGCTTCAGTCGTTCAACAGTCCGGGGTCGTATTTTACGGTTCATAATGCGCCACACATTTTCGTTGGGAGACAGGTCTGGACTGTAGGCGGGCCAGGAAAGTACTCGCACTCTTTTTATTTATTTTTATGAAGCCACACTGTTGTAACACATGCTGAATGTGGCTTGGCATTGTCTTGCTGAAATAAGCAGGGGCGTCCATGAAAAAGACAGCGCTTAGATGGCAGCATATGTTGTTCCAAAACCTGTATGTACCTTTCAGCATTAATGGTGCCTTCACAGATGTGTAAGTTACCCATGCCTTGGGCACCAATGCACCCCCATACCATCACAGATGCTGGCTTTTAAACTTTGCGTCGATAACAGTCTGGATGATTCGCTTCCCCTTTGGTCCGGATGGATGACACGTTGTCGAATATTTCCAAAAACAATTTGAAATGTGGACTCGTCAGACCACAGAACATTTTTCCACTTTGCATCAGTCCATCTTAGATGATCTCGGGCCCAGAGAAGCCGGCGGCGTTTCTGGATGTTGTTGATAAATGGCTTTTGCTTTGCATAATAGACCTTTAGCTTGTACTTACAGATGTAGCGACAAACTGTATTTGGTGACAGTGGTTTTCTGAAGTGTTCCTGAGCCCATGTGGTGATATCCTTTAGAGATTGATGTCGTTTTTTTTAAACAGTAGTGTCTGAGGGATCGAAGGTCACGGTCATTCAATGTTGGTTTCCGGCCATGCCGCTTACGTGGAGTGATTTCTCCAGATTCTCTGAACCTTTTGATGATATTATGGAGCGTAGATGTTGAAATCCCAAAATTTCTTGCATTTGCACTTTGAGAAACGTTGTTCTTAAACTGTTTGACTATTTGCTCACGCAGTTGCGGACAAAGGGGTGTACCTCGCCCCATCCTTTCTTGTGAAAGACTGAGCATTTTTTGGGGAGCTGTTTTTTTATACCCAATCATGGCACCCACCTGTTCCCAATTAGCCTGCACACCTGTGGGATGTTCCAAATAAGTGTTTGATGAGCATTCCTCAACTTTATCAGTATTTATCGCCACCTTTCCCAACTTTTTTGTCACGTGTTGCTGGCATCAAATTCTAAAGTTAATGATTATTTGCAAAAACAAAAATGTTTATCAGTATGAACATCAAATATGTTGTCTTTGTAGCATATTCAACTGAATATGGGTTGAAAATGATTTGCAAATCATTGTTTTCCGTTTATATTTACATCTAACACGTTTATTGAGTGTTGTTAAAAGAAAAGGTGATGTAACACAGTGGTGAACATGCCCTTTCCCAACTACTTTGGCACGTGTTGCAGCCGTGAAATTCTAAGTTAATTATTATTTGCAAGTCATTGTATTCCGTTTATATTTACATCAAACACAATTTCCCAACTCATATGGAAACGGGGTTTGTCTTCACTCACGTGCCACTTTTCCACTCGCAGATCCAGGGCTTCAACGTGAAGGGAGGCGAGTTCTCCTACGCCTCGGACTGCGCCGGCTTCTTCTCCCCGGGCATCTGGATGGGCCTGATGACCAGTCTCCTCATGGTCCTAGTGCTGACCTACGGCCTGCACATGATCATGCAGCTGCACACCATGGACCGCTTTGACGACCCCAAGGGGCCGGCCATCTCTGTGCCGCAGAGCGACTAACTCCTGGTTTGGTCATCCTTCAACAAACACCCTTTTAAATGTCGGAGTCTTTAACACAAGTCCATGTTAAAAGAGGAAAATAGATAGAAATTGTGTTTGTTGCTGTCTTTCTAAGGTGATATTTATCTGTTTATTGAAGGGAATGCTGTCCATGTCCATGTCCGAGAAATATTTATTTGACTTTGATGACTGTGAAGTGGTTGTTGTTCAATAAAATGTCCCTGAAGAAAGTCTGTGTGTTTGCGTGCACTCAATTTGCGGGGATTCTCCAGTAATTCAATTTGTTCCGTACATTTTATTATTGTCCTCCCCAGTAGTGAAGTATGAAGACTATAAGTTGACAGTACAAACATTTTGGACAAGGTATAAAATATAAACAAAGAAAAAGCAAGGCCAGCAGCACTTCGACTTAGACTTATACAAGCTTTTTTCTTTTTATAATTTTTTTTTTTTTAGACTTAGACAAACTTTAGTGATCCACAAGGAACATTTTCGCTTTTATTAAAATGTTTTTGTATTTTTTAAATAAAAATTAAAAAAAACATATTTTAGCCGTATACAAACTTTAATGACCCGCAAGGGAGTTTATTTTCTTTTTATATATATATATTTTTTGGACTTAGACAAACTTAAGTGATTTATTTTTCTTCACAAGGGATTTTTTTTCTTCTTTTATAATTTTTTTTTTTTTCGACTTAGATTTGTGATCCACTAGGGATTTTTTTTTTGTTTTTATTTATTTATTTTTTGTATTTTTTAAATAAAATTAAAATTTTTTTTTAGCCTTATACAAACTTTAATGATCCACAAGGGAATTTCTTTTTCTTTTTGTAATATTATTTATTTTTTAACTTATTTTTTTAAGACTTCGACAAACGTTAGTAAACCACAAAGGAATTATTTTTCTTTTGATAATTTAGTTTTTTTTTATTTTAGACTTACACAAACAGTGATCCACAAGGAACATTTTCGCTTTTATTAAATTGTTTTTGTATTTTTTAATAAAAATTGAAAAAACATTTTAGCCTTATACAAACTTTTACGATCCACAAGGGAGTTTATTTTCTTATTATAATTTTTTTGGGACTTAGACAAACTTAAGTGATCCACAAGGAAAATTTTTGCTTCTTTAAATTTTTTTTGTATCTTTTAAACAAAAATTTTAAACATTTTTTTTAGCCTTATACAAACTTTAATGATTCACAAGGGATTTATTTTTCTTTATATATATATATATACATATACTTGGACGAACATAAGTGATCCACAAGTGAAATTTTAGTTTTTAATTCATTTTGTTGTTTTTTTAATAAAAATTATAAAAAAATGTTTTGCCTTATACAAACTTTAATGATTCACAAGGGATTTTTTTCTCCTTTTATAAATGTGTTTGATTTTCGACTTAGACAAACATTAGTGATCCACAAAGGATTTTTTTTGTTTTTATTTATTTATTTATTTAATTTTTTAAATAAAATGTAAAATATTTTTTGCTTTATATAAACTAATGATCCACAAGGGAGTTTATTTTCTTATTCCAATTTTTTTTTTTTTGATTTAGACAAACTTTAGTGATCCACAAGGAAAATTTTTGCTTCTTTAAATTTTTTTTGTATCTTTTAAACAAAAATTAAAAATGTTTTTTTTAGCCTTATACAAACTGTAATGATCCACAAGGGATTAATTTTTCTTTATATATATATATATATATATATATATTAGACTTAAGACAAACGTTAGTGATCCAAAAGGGAAATTGTTTGTTTTTACAATTTTTGTATTTTTGTAATCATTTATTTATTTATTTATTTTTTCTAATTTTTTTGAGTAAAAACTGCACAGTTGCCACCAAAACACAGACCGGTTTCGACAATGTCTTCAAAAATGAAAGTGCACAAATAGAAAAAATAGAACATTTGGTTTGAAATAAACCAAAGTCACAGGAAAATAAATAAAGCAATTTTTAAAAATGTGTTTTTATTATAATGGTTGTCTATACAATTTTGTATTTTTCTTTTTTTTTTTTTTTTCATTTTTGCATCACTTTGTTATTGCTTTATTTATTTTCCTCTGGGAAAGTTTTGACTGGCCTTGCTTTTTCTTTTTTCTTTAAGTACACTTTTTGCTGTGCACTTTGGACTTAGACAAACTTAAATGATTTTGTATTTTTTTGGAATAAAAAGAAAAAAAACTCCTTGTTTTTGTTTTATTACGTTTTTTTTTTTTTTTGGGAGGGTGCGTGTTTTCCTTATAGTTTATAAAAAAATAACATTAAAACATTAACGCATTAAAGAGATGGTTGGTTTAACATTAATAAACTTTCTTCGAATCTTAGTAAAACTAAAATAATGCGACTTGGTAACAGAATAAGACAAATAGAAGCAGTAAACATTGAGTAGTACAAACCACATTTTTGGGTGTAATAATAAATGTTAAAATGAACTTGAAGTTTCTTATGTCATTGCAGTTAAAAAAAAAGCAAGATATATATTTTCTTTGGGGTGGGGGTATTCCCAGCAAGACCATTTGCAAACAGAACCGAATCAGGATTGGGTGACCATGGTCTGATCCAATCGTCCATTCTGGCTCAAACTGGTCATAATTTCGCTTTGCGGAGCGAAAAGCTTCTCCGAGATGTTATCCAATTTGAGAATAAATTCCACGACCTCCAAAGTCTTAGCACCTCTGCCTTCGGTCTCCTTGAACGGCTGCCATCGTCTCCCCGATTTGTCGATGCTCCATACCAATCAGCAGATGCCCTCTTCTCAAAGTTGCAAGTAGATCTCTTCCATGTCCTGGACAGGAAGACCTGAGAGGCCCAGGACTTCTCCCAAGAGTCCCTCATGTATCGAGCAGCAACCGCTCCATCAGGAGAGGTACGTTCCCCAGAACCTGGTCTTCCTGTCGAAAAGGTCTTGTCGATTGAGTTGAGGTATCAGTAGATAACATTGGGGAGCAAATGGCATTGTGAAGTCCGAGGAACAAATGAGTCAGGTCAGGTGGAATTCTTTCCCATTCCTGCTTGATGTACAGCTTAAGTGGTTCAACAGTCCGGGGTCTCCCTTGTGGTATTTTATGCTTGTGAGACAGGTCTGGACTACAAGCAGGCCAGCCTAGTACCCGCAGTCTTCGACTGTGAAGCCACGCTGTTGTAACACGTGGCTTGGGATAACGTTGCTTGTGCTCCAAGACCTGTATGTACCTTTCAGCATTAATGGTGCCTTCACAGATGTGTAAGTAACCCAGGCCTTGGGCACTAATGCACCCCCATACCATCACAGATGCTGACTTTTCAACTTTGCGCCTAGAACAATCCGGATGGTTCTTTTCCTCTTTGGTCCGGAGGACACGATGTCCCCAGTTTCCAAAAAACAATTCGAAATGTGGACTCGTCAGACTGCAGAGCACTTTTCCACTTTGCATCAGTCCATCTTGGATGAGCTCGGGCCCAGCAAAGCCTTTCTGGGTGTTGTTGATAAATGGTTTTGGCTTTGCATTGTTGAGTTTTAACTCGCACTTAGAGATATAGCGACCAGCTGTAGTTACTGGCAGTGGTTTTCTGAAGTGTTCCTGAGCCCATGTGGCGATATCCTTTACACACTGATGGCGGTTTTTGATGCAGTACCGCCTGAAAGATCCTTGCTGCTTACGTGCAGTAATTTCTCTAGATTCTATGAACCTTTTGATGATATTACAGATGGGGAAAATCCCTAAATTCCTTGCAGTCGCTAGTTGAGAAATGTTGTCCTTAAACTGTTGGACGATTTGCTCAGGCATTTGTTGACAAAGCGGTGACCCTTGCCCCATCTTTGTTCGTGAATGAAAGATCATTTCATAAGCCTGCTCATCTGTGGGATGTTCCAAATAAGTGTTTGATGAGCATTTCTCAACTTTCTCCGGTTTTTTTTGCCACTTGTGCGAGCTTTTTTGAAACATGTTGTGGGCATCAAATTCCAAATGAGCTAATATTTGCAAAAAAATAACAAATTTTTCCAGTTGAAACATTAAATATCTTGTCTTTGCCGTCTATTTAATTGAATATAAGTCGAAAAGGATTTGCAAATCATTGTATTCTGTTTTTATTTTCCATTTACACAACGTGACAACTTCACTGGTTTTGAGTTTTGCATATGTATGTATATGTATATATATATATGTATGTGGGGAAAAAATCAATTCGAATACGTTGTGTATATATGTGTGTATATATTTATGTAAAATATGTAATTGTGCATATATGTTTGTGTATATATGTATATATGTGTGTATATAGATATGTGTGTGTATATATATATATATATATGTGTGTGTGTATATATGCATATGTGTGTGTATATATGCATATATGTGTATAGAGATATGTGTGTGTATATATATATTTATATATATACGTGTATATATGTGTGTGTATATATATGTGTGTGTATATATTTATGTAAAATATGTAATTGTGCATATATGTGTTTGTGTGTATATATGTATATATGTGTGTATATAGATATGTGTGTGTGTGTGTATATATATATATATGTATATATATATATACATATATATATGTCTGTGTGTGTATATATGTATATGTGTGTGTATATATGCATATATGTGTATAGAGATATGTGTGTGTGTATATATATATATATTTATATCTATACGTGTATATATGTGTGTGTATATATATGTGTGTATATATTCATGTAAAATATGTAATTGTGCATATATGTGTTAATGTGTATATACGTGTGTATATATATGTGTGTATATATGTATATGTGTGTGTGTATATATGCATATATGTGTATAGAGATATGTGTGTATATATATATTTATATATATATACATGTATATATGTGTATATATATATATGTGTGTGTATATATTTATGTAAAATATATAATCGTGCATATATGTGTTTGTGTGTATATATGTATATATGTGTGTATATAGATATGTGTGTATATATATATATATATATGTGTGTGTGTGTATATATGTATATGTGTGTGTGTATATATGCATATATGTGTATAGAGATATGTGTGTGTGTGTGTTTCTATATATTTATATATATATATATACGTGTATATATGTGTGTGTATATATATGTGTGTATATATTTATGTAAAATATGTAATTGTGCATATATGTGTTTGTGTGTGTATATATGTATATACAGAATGTGTGTGCGTGTATATATGTGTGTATATACATAAATGTGTGTGTATATATGTATATATATTTGTCTGTGTAAGTCTGCATATATGTATATATGTGTTTGTGTATACATGTGTGTATATTTGTGTATATATGTATTCATGTATATATATGTATATATGTATGTATATTGAATGTATATATTGTACATATAGAGTACATACCTTACTCTCGCTTTAATGTAGCAAAACTACGTGACAATCAATATTGCCATTATGACAATACCCCCACCCCCAAATGTCGTTCATAGCATTAGAGCCCAACTAAGTCGGAAACCGACGAAAGGGCCACACCTTGGCAGGCAGGTTATTTGTCGCCTTAATGAGTGTTTGTTTCAAGGTTAATTACACTGGACGAGTGGCATACCAAGAAACAGTACAACCTTGCCGTCACAAGGAGTGGAGGAAGCATTATTCCAGACAACTCATGCCGGGTGTGTCGTCAATTATCACGGTAAAACTCCACCCAGAAATTAAAGTCATTAGTTTGGTGACGTTGAGTTCCAGCAATCAAGGCTGTGGTTGAAAAGTCTTTGGTCCAGATGTAAACAACATCCAGTTCAGGTCAAACCTGCGCTAGAAATCTCTTCACCATGGCTTTATTGGTTTGCCACTCTCCAAAATGTGGCAATGCTTGTGCAAAACGTTCAAGAACGTGGCGCTTTTGCAACCGAAGCAAACTTTGGCCCGAAAAGAGCGGACGTTGTCATGCCAACCAAACCCTTGGTTGACTCATTCCCTGCTTCAGAGCACAGAACATTGGACAGCAGGTGACTTGGGAGCTGTCAGGGTGTGACGTGACAGTCCATCAAGTAATTAACAAAGAGGCCAAGGGAACATTTCCTGCTTTGCAGCAGCGTCACCATGCCTAGTCTTGTTTGGCCGACAACGACCACCGGCGGACCCCAACGTGGGTCCAAAAAGCCGCCCTGATTGATCGGCGTTTGTTCAAACCCATACTGAATGTGCACCGAGGTCCCCAGACGCCGGAGGACGTTGTGGAAAAGCAGATTTGGGAAAGTTCAACGAAGCGTTCCTAAAAGTCACGAAAATGTGCGTGGCCACGTTCAAATGTATCAAAAGTTCCCTTTGCGTCGGTTTACTTGGTCTTGGCGGACGGAAACTGGTCTGATGTGTCACGTGACACGAGTGACATAGTCCACATTCCAGGGCGGTGTCAGCCTGACATATAAAAGGGTGGCTCGTCCCGGTCCTCGACACAGCCTCTGAACATCGAACACCACCGTTACTAAGGTAACTCCTCTCAGATTTACACCTCGACTCGGTCAAAAGTGGACGCCGGCGACTTAGCGCCTTGAACTTCCCGACTCTGAACCCAAGGATTTCTTTCATTTCTCCTTGCACAGATGGCCGTTGCTCTTCGCGTGTTCTTCCTCCTTTGCGGTCTTATGACCGGTGGCGTAAGTATCAAATGACAACAGAGTATTCACGCCCGTAAACACGGACCCTGAAACATTTCTACCATTTCTCTTCGCAGTTGTGTGCCGCACCTGCAATCTCAGGTTGGTAGCCGTCTGTGAATTCCGCTTTCCGTTCGAAATTCCGTTGACCTTGTCACGTAAAAATTTGCCATTTTTGTTCCAGCTCCAGCGTGTCCTGCAGGCTGGACTCGGCTCGACTGTCGCTGCTTCATCTACCAAGCAACTGAAGTGTCATTCGCAGCTGCCGAGGTGCGAAACAATCTCACATGGCCGACTGCTTACGCTCCTTTGAAATAACGTTTGCTACCATTAACATCTCACAACAGGAAGAGTGTCAAAACATTGGCGGCAATTTGGCTTCCATCAGAAATAGTCTGGAAAATGCTTTGGCTTATCAGCTGGTGAGGGATGCAAACGCAGGTTCCATCCCTGACACCTGGATCGGACTCTTTGATTCTGTTGAAGTGAGACATTTACCTGGCTTGTGATCAGTAGGAAACCACTAAATCGAGTGAGAATCTGGTATGACCTCAAGCATTCTTCATTTTTGTCTCGCAGGAAGAAAACTTCCTTTGGGTCGATGGCTCCAAGTCTAGCTTCAGGTTCTTCAGAAGCGATCAGCCAGACGACTTCCAAGGTGGAGAAGACTGCGTAGAGATTCACCGTGTCGGTATGAAGCGTTTTCTTATGCCACGTGTCTAAAGTTCTGTCAAACGGTATTTGTCTCACCCTTTTTTTTTTGGTCTTCTTGCAGAGGAAAGATGGAACGACGACGGATGCACAGATCTCAACCCTTTTGTTTGCTCCATGGATCTTATTTAGTAGAAGAATCCGCCACCGATGCATGTTCTGGAAACCTTTCTACAGACTGGATGACTCTCAGCTCTCTGTCAAGATCGCTTCTCTGCGTTTACTCTAAAGTCTTCTTCTTCACAACGGTTTGGTTTTAACTGATGTGCGGCCTTAAAGGGGTATCATTCTAAATAAAGACATCTACCTATGCATCAACGTGTGTGCTTGTGTCTTCTTGCATCGACAACGGCACCTTTTCTAGAAACATCCACAGAATATTGCAGAACAACAAAACCAAAAAGTATCCAGTTATCAAACAGATCATGACATGGAGAGGACCAGGAACGCTTCTACTATAGGAACAGAATCCAAAGCACCACGGATCGTAAAGCAAGACTCGGAGAGGCGGATTTCAAGGAAGTCCCGAATCTTTTTTTTTTGCTACGACCCAAACTTTGTTAAACTTCTCCAAATAAACAGGGACACACAAAAAAAGGCAATATCGGCTTTAGTTTAACCGAAGATCTTACGATCAGGGTAAAATAATGTGGATCAATATCTGTTCGTATATAGCAATATCGATTCACACGGTATAATATCGATTACACTCCTCCCCCACAGTGACTGACTATGCAAACCGGTTCTCTGTGACGGCCAAACTACTTGGAAAACGCAAAAATCGAAGCTGCGAGTTACTCTCGATCAACTGTAGATGGAGCGAGCTACATTACTCGCTACACGGCAAAAGTAGATTCATCAAAGCTAAATTGATCAACATTTCTACATGTTTAATATCAACGTTCATCTGTCATTTAGCTGGGGACACACCCACTCGATGTTTTTATTTAGTTTGCTTTTTCTGCAGCCCACACCTATAATGTGTGTGTGTTTGTATATATGTCTAAATTTATGTATATATATATATATATATTCAACCCATATTCAGTTGAATGTGCTACAAAGACAACATATTTGATGTTCAAACTGATAAATATTTTTTTTTTTGGTGCAAATTATCAATAACTTTATAATTTGATGCCAAAGAAGTTGGGAAAGGTGGCAATAAGTACTGATAAAGTTGAGGAATGCTCATCAAACACTTATTTGGAACATCCCACAGGTGTGCAGGCTAATTGGGATCAGGTGGGTGACATGATTGGGTATAAAAGCAGCTTCCATGAAATGCTCAGTAATTCACAAATAAGGATGGTGGGAGGGTCACCACTTTGTAAGCAAATTGTCGAACAGTTTTAGAAATTCCTTGCAACGAGCTATTGCAAGGAATTTAGGGATTTTACCATCTACGGTCCATAAAATCATCAAAAGGTTCAGAGAATGTGGAGAAATCACTGCACGTAAGCGATGATATAACGGACTTTTCATCCTTCATCAAAAAAACCACATCAGTGTGTAAAGAATATCACCACATGGGCTCAGGAACACTTCATAAAACCACTGCCAGTAACTACAGTTGGTCGCTACATCTGTAAGTGCAAGTTAAAACTCTACAATGCAAAGCCAAACCCATTTATCAACAACACCCAGACGCACCGCTGGCTTGGCTGAGCCCGAGATCATCTATGATGGATTGATGCAAAGTGGAAAAGTGTTCTGTGGTCTGATGAGTCCACATTTCAAATTATATTTGGAAACTGTGGACGTGGTGTCCTACGGGACAAAAAAGAAAATAACCATTCGGATTGTTATAGGCGCAAAGTTCGAAAGCCAGCATCTGTGATGGCACGGGGGTGTATTAGTGCCCAAAGAATGGGTAACTTACTCATCTGTGAGGGCACCATTAATGCTGAAAGGTACATACAGGTTTTGGAGCGACATATGTTGTCATCCAAGCAACTCTATCATGGACGCCCCTGTTTATTTCAGCAAGACAATGCCAAGCCACGAGTTACACTTCCGGGCTACATTATACACCCCCGCTAGCACCAAATCCCCCCACCCCCTCTGTGCGTTGGTTGAGACGGGCGGGGTTTGGTGCTAGCGGGGGTGTATAATGTAGCCCGGAAGAGTAGAGATGCATGGGATTCTGGGTATTTATTATTTTGTGTTTATGTTGTGTTACAGTGCCGATGTTCTCCCGAAATGTGTTTGTCACTCTTGTTTGCCGTGGGTTCACAGTGCGGTGCATATTAGTAAGAGTGTTAAAGTTGTTTATATTACAACCCTCAGTGTAACCTGTACGGCTTTTGACCAAGTATGCGTCGCAGTTGCTTCTATGTGTTAACAGAGGCTAAATATAAAGTGTGATCAATCGGCACGCAGATCAAGTGGTGTAAAAGCGGGCGTGACGACATGTGGAGGAGGTTAAAGGCATTGCTATCACTGCATACCCACAATATTGAAATCCAGGTGAAAATTGGAGACTGTCATCCCCGGGTGATTTCTGAGGGAGAGGCACTAAAATCCGGAAACCTCCCAAAATAATGAGAGTGATCAAAGAGCCGCATGCGGTTCTGGAGCCGCGGGTTGCGGACCCCTGGTATATATGTATATATGTGTGTGTATACATATATGTGTGTATATATATGTGTGTGTGTGTGTACATATGTGTGTGTAGACATATATGTGTACATATGTGTATATATACAGTGGGGCAAAAAAAGTATTTAGTCAGCCAGCGATTGTGCAAGTTCTCCCACTTAAAATGATGACAGAGGTCTGTCATTTTCATCATAGGTACACTTCAACTGTGAGAGACAGAATGTGGGAAAAAAATCAAGAAATTCACATTGTAGGAATTTTAAAGAATTTATTTGTAAATGATGGTGGAAAATAAGTATTTGGTCAACCATTCAAAGTTCTCACTGATGGAAGGAGGTTTTGGCTAAAAATCTCACGATACATGGCCCCATTCATTCTTTCCTTAACACGGATCAATCGTCCTGTCCCCTTAGCAGAAAAACAGCCCCATAGCATGATGTTTCCACCCCCATGCTTCACAGTAGGTATGGTGTTCTTGGGATGCAACTCAGTATTCTTCCTCCAAACACGACGAGTTGAGTTTATACCAAAATGGATACATGGATGATACAGCAGAGGATTGGGAGAATGTCATGTGGTCAGATGAAACCAAAATATAACTTTTTGGTATAAACTCAACTCGTCTTGTTTGGAGGAAAAAGAATACTGAGTTGCATCCTAAGAACACCATACCTACTGTGAAGCATGGGGGTGGAAACATCATGCTTTGGGGCTGTTTTTCTGATAAGGGGACAGGACGATTGATCCGTGTAAAGGAAAGAATGGATGGGGCCATGTATCGGGAGATTTTGAGCCAAAACCTCCTTCCATCAGTGAGAGCTTTGAATGGTTGAGCAAATACTTATTTCCAACCATCATTTACAAATAAATTCTTTAAAATTCCTACAAGTGGAGGAGGTCAAGTACCTAGGAGTCTTGTTCACGAGTGAGGGAAGAGTGGATTGTGAGATCGACAGGCGGATCGGTGCGGTGTTTTCAGTAATGCGAACGTTGTATCGATCCGTTGTGGGGAAAAAGGAGCTGAGCCGGAAGGCAAAGCTCTCAATTTACCGGTCAATCTACGTTCCCATCCTCACCTATGGTCATGAGCTTTGTGTCATGACCGAAAGGATAAGATCACGGGTACAAGCGGCCGAAATGAGTTTCCTCCGCCGTGTGGCGGGGCTCTCCCTTGGAGATAGGGTGAGAAGCTCTGCCATCCGGGAGGAACTCAAAGTAAAGCTGCTGCTCCTCCACATTGAGAGGAGCCAGATGAGGTGGCTCGGGCATCTGGTCAGGATGCCACCCGAACGCCTCCCTGGGGAGGTGTTTAGTGCACGTCCAGCTGGTAGGAGGCCACGGGGAAGACCCAGGACACGTTGGGAAGACTATGTCTCCCGGCTGGCCTGGGAACGCCTCGGGATTCCCCGGGAAGAGCTAGACAAAGTGGCTGGGGAGAGGGAAGTCTGGGCTTCCCTGCTTAGGCTGCTGCCCCCGCGACCCGACCTCGGATAAGCGGAAGATGATGGATGGATGGATGGAAAATTCCTACAATGTGAATTTTTTTTCACATTCTGTCCCTCACAGTTGAAGTGTACCTATGATGAAAATTACAGACCTCTGTCATCATTTTAAGTGGGAGAACTTGCACAATCGGGGGCTGACTAAATACTTTTTTTGCCCCACTGTATGTATATATGTGTGTATATATGTACATATATATGTGTGTGTATACATACATGTGTATATATATATATATATATATATATATATATATGTGTGTATATATGTATATATATATGTGTGTGTATACATACATGTGTATATATATATATATATATATATATATATGTGTGTATATATGTATTCATGTGTCTGTGTAATTGTGCATATATGTAGATATATGTTTGGCATTTTCTATGCCAGGTGAGCCAGAAAAACCGTGCGCAATAAAATTGCTGATGCGTTTTATCCCGTCAGATTGCGCTAAAAAAAAAAACCCAAGCTTACATATTTTGCTACTATTTTTCACCTGAAGAGAACAACACCCTGGTGCTATTTGCTGCAATGGAATGTTGCAATACTAGTGTACTTTTTTCCTTGGTTTAAAATTGCACTTCTTAGACGAAGCAGGAAGTTTAAACTGTCTGATTTTTTATTATTTTTTTTATGACGAAGACAAAAACAAATTATATTTGTGTTTTGTGGAGGATTTGAGACATTTTCAATATTGTATTGATGGTTCTTTGAAGGGGGCTGGATCTTGAGGCCGCCTTCTACGCTATTGGTGGGAATTATTCTGGAATATTGGTTATAATTCAATTTTTTAGCTGTTTTCTTCATTAAAAACATTCCATATTTCCATGCTTTGGCCGGTTTGAATATTGTCACCACCTAAAAAAAAAAAAGTGTGCATTCTAACAACATAGAAACAACGACACAGATAATAATTAGAAATACATTTTCTTATTGGATTAAAAAATGGATTAAAAAAAATGCTACAATAAAAATTAGAGCTTAAATAAAATGCGATTACAACATTTTTTTCGACCCTCCCTGACTACTCTTTGAAATAATGAAGCCTGAAAGTGAATCCGAATAAAATAAAAAAATAAACACAGTTCATAAATATTATTATTTTTTTAATCGTACATATATATAAATTTGATCGCATTTTAATTACACTATAAAACATTTTACAGTAAAAAAAAAAAGGCAACTTTACTGTGAAATATATATTTATATACATTTTTTTTTTTAAACATTATACGCATAGGAAAAAAAAAAACAGTACGGGGCAACATTTTACTGTAAAATGTACTGTGTTTTTTCGACATCATTTTACTGTAAATGGAAGAACAGTAAAACTTTTTAGTTGTTTTTTTCCCCTGTAAAATTTACAGTAATACACTATGATGTTTTTTTCTCATTTTACAGTATTATGGTGTAAAAAAAAACCAAAAAAAAAACCCAGTCAATTTTTGCTGTAAAATCAATTTTTACAGTATACAGTTGGATAGAAAACTTAAAAAATATTCAAGTCTTTACATTTATTTCGACAAAAAAAAAAAAAAAAATTCAATCGTTAAATAAAGTTTAAACTATTTGCAATATTTATATATTTTAAAGTATTTTTGTGCCGCATGTTATTTCCAGGAGCTCGCGGGCCACTTTAAATGACGTGGCGAGCCTTGTTCGGCCCGCGGGCTTTGAGTTCGATACCTGGGCCCTAGTGGCTCCCTGGAGCTTTTTCAAAAATATATGAAAATGGAAAAAGATTGTTAGAAATCCCACTGTTTATATTGAACATGCTTCACTCATGAGAGGATATGGCCAGCGCCGTTTTGTCCTGCTAATTTTGCCGGTCCTTGAACTCCTCATCGTTTGTTTACATGTACAACTTTCTCCAAGAAGACGTGTTACATGCCAACCCTCCTTTGTCTCATTTTGTCCACCAAACATTTTAAACTGTGCGTGGATGCACAAAGGTGAGCTTTGTTGATGTTATTTGGTCGGTGCTCGAGTGCAAGCTAATCGATGCTAACATGCTATTGAGGCTAGCTGTATCATTATGACTCGTTTGTAGGTATATTCGAGCCCATTTAATTTCCTTTACTTATGTCCTGTGTGTGTCATATTTATATTTTCATGTCTCATGACACATTAACTGTATGTAATATTGGCTGCCTTTCTGTGCCATGTTGTTCCAGACCACAGCAATTGTTACTCAGCTTGGATAGATTGCAATAAATCCTTTAGAAGAATTTTCCTTTAACTTGGACACACATATCTATACTTTTGGCCATTTTGTTACGAATGTTTTCCAATGTTGTAAAAATGTGTAGAATAAATATAATATTCCAACATTTTTGTCAGCCTGCGACACATAGTCACTTTGATAGTAGGCTATTATAGCTAATATAGACACTTACATCATGTGTTGCCTTCATTATAACACTTATATAAGACTTTTAAATAATTTTGATAGTAGGCTAATATAGCTAATATAGACACTTGCATCATGTGTTGTCTTCATTATAACACTTATATAAGACTTTTAAAGTAATTTTGATAGTAGGCTAATATAGCTAATACAACAATATCATGTGTTGTCTTCATTATAACACTTATATAAGACTTTTAAAGTCATTTTGATAGTAGGCTAAAATAGCTAATATAGACACTTACATCATGTGTTGTCTTCATTATAACACTTATATAAGACTTTTAAATTCATTTTGATAGTAGGCTAATATAGGTATTATAGACACTTACATAATGTGTTCTCTTCATTTTAACACGGATATAAAACGTTTAGTCATTTTGATAGTATGCTAATATAGAAACTTACATGATGTGTTGTATTCATTACAACAATTATATAAGACTTTTAAAGTAATTTTGATAGTAGGCTAATATAGCTAATACAGACACTTGCATCATGTGTTGTATTCACTACAGCACTTGTTTAAAACTTTTAAAGTCATTTTGATAGTAGGCTAATATAGGTATTATAGACACTTACATAATGTGTTGTCTTCATTTTAACACTTATATAAAACGTTTAGTCATTTTGATAGTTTGCTAATATAGAAACTTACGTGATGTGTTGTCTTCATTATAACAATTATTTAAAACTTTTAAAGTAATTTTGATAGTAGGCTTATATTGCTAATATAGACACTTATATCATGTGTTGTCTTCATTATAACACTTAAATAAGACCTTTAAAGTAATTTTGATTGTAGGCTAATATAGTTAATATAGACACTTACATCATGTGTTGTCTTCATTATAACACTTATATAAGACTTTTAAAGTCATTTTGATAGTAGGGTAAAATAGCTGATATAGACACTTACATCATGTGTTGCCTTCATTATAACACTTATATAAGACTTTTAAAGTCATTTTGATAGTAGGCTAATATAGCTAATATAGACACTTACAACAAGGGGTGCCTTCACTGTAAAACTTATATAAGACTTTCAAAGTGATTTTGATAGTAGGCTAATATAACTAATAGACACTTACATAATGTGGTTCCTTCATTTTAAAGTAATTTTGATAGTAGGCTAATATAACTAATATAAAGACATCATGTGTTGCCGTCATTATAACACTTATATAAGACTTTTAAAGTAATTTTGATAGTAGGCTAATATAGCTAATACAACAATATCATGTGTTGTCTTCATTATAACACTTATATAAGACTTTTAAAGTCATTTTGATAGTAGGCTAAAATAGCTAATATAGACACTTACATCATGTGTTGTCTTCATTATAACACTTATATAAGACTTTTAAATTCATTTTGATAGTAGGCTAATATAGGTATTATAGACACTTACATAATGTGTTCTCTTCATTTTAACACGGATATAAAACCTTTAGTCATTTTGATAGTATGCTAATATAGAAACTTACATGATGTGTTGTATTCATTACAACAATTATATAAGACTTTTAAAGTAATTTTGATAGTAGGCTAATATAGCTAATACAGACACTTGCATCATGTGTTGTATTCACTACAACACTTGTTTAAAACTTTTAAAGTCATTTTGATAGTAGGCTAATATAGGTATTATAGACACTTACATAATGTGTTGTCTTCATTTTAACACTTATATAAAACGTTTAGTCATTTTGATAGTTTGCTAATATAGAAACTTACGTGATGTGTTGTCTTCATTATAACAATTATTTAAAACTTTTAAAGTAATTTTGATAGTAGGCTTATATTGCTAATATAGACACTTATATCATGTGTTGTCTTCATTATAACACTTAAATAAGACCTTTAAAGTAATTTTGATTGTAGGCTAATATAGCTAATATAGACACTTACATCATGTGTTGTCTTCATTATAACACTTATATAAGACTTTTAAAGTCATTTTGATAGTAGGGTAAAATAGCTGATATAGACACTTACATCATGTGTTGTCTTCACTATAACACTTATATAAGACTTTTAAAGTCATTTTGATAGTAGGCTAATATAGGTATTATAGACACTTACATAATGTGTTGTCTTCATTTTAACACGTATATAAAACTTTTAGTCATTTTGATAGTATGCTAATATAGAAACTTACATGATGTGTTGTATTCATTACAACAATTATATAAGACTTTTAAAGTAATTTTGATAGTAGGCTAATATAGCTAATACAGACACTTGCATCATGTGTTGTCTTCATTATAACACTTATATAAGACTTTTAAAGTCATTTTGATAGTAGGCTAATATAGGTATTATAGACACTTACATAATGTGTTGTCTTCATTTTAACACGTATATAAAACTTTTAGTCATTTTGATTGTATGCTAATATAGAAACTTACATGATGTGTTGTATTCATTATAACAATTATATAAGACTTTTAAAGTAATTTTGATAGTAGGCTAATATAGCTAATATAGACACTTGCATCATGTGTTTTCATTATAACACTTATATTGTCACAACATGGCTTGGACGTAGATTGTTTCTTCGATGCAGATGAGAATCAGCACGAGCGAGGCGTGGACGTGAGTACATGGTTGTTTATTTAAAACTATAATAAAAAATAAACAAACTAAGGGCGCTCACAAGGAGGTACAGACACTTGGCTATGAACAAACAAAGGACTAGCATAAATGCTGCAAACTACAAACATGAAACAAAAACACTTGCTCGATTGGCATGAATAATAATAAACTATAAACAAAACTAGCACATGGCATAAATACAAAAACTTACACGGCATGGAACTATGGACGAGGGCATGAAGGATGTGCAGCATAGGTAGCATGTGTGCGAGTGTGAAGATCCCAGAATGATGAACAGAAAGAAAATTACTTAAATACTGGCTGTGATAATCAGGAACAGGTGCGGGACTGAGGGCAGGGGCGTGACAAGGTGGGAACTAATGCGTTGGCATGAAAACAAACAAAACCAGGAAGTGCAAAACGTGACTGAATGTCCAAAATCAAAACATAACATGACAAAACAAAACATTATCCATAGGTGTGACATACATAAGACTTTTAAAGTAATTTTGATAGTAGGCTAATATAGCTAATATAGACACTTTCATCATGTGTTGTCTTCATTATAACACTTGTTTAAGACTTTTAAAGTCATTTTGATAGTAGGCTAATATAGGTATTATAGACACTTACATAATGCGTTGTCTTCATTTTAACACTTATATAAAACTTTTAGTCATTTTGATAACATGCTAATATAGAAACTTACGTGATGTGTTGTCTTCATTATAACAATTATATAAGACTTTTAAAGTAATTTTGATAGTAGGCTAATATAGCTAATACAGACACTTGCATCATGTGTTGTATTCATTATAACACTTATATAAAACGTTTAGTCATTTTGATAGTTTGCTAATACAGAAACTTACATGATGTGTTGTCTTCATTTTAACAATTATTTAAGACTTTTATAGTAATTTTGATAGTAGGCTAATATAGCTAATACAGACACTTGCATCATGTGTTGTATTCATTATAAGACTTATATAAAACGTTTAGTCATTTTGATAGTTTGCTAATATAGAAACTTACATGATGTGTTGTCTTCATTTTAACAATTATTTAAGACTTTTATAGTAATTTTGATAGTAGGCTAATATAGCTAATATAGACACTTACATCATGTGTTGCCTTCATTATAAAACTTATATAAGACTTTTAAAGTCACTCTGATAGTAGGCTATTATAGCTAATATAGACACTTATATCATGTGTTGTCTTCATTACAACACTTAAATAAGACCTTTAAAGTAATTTTGATAGTAGGCTAATATAGCTAATACAACCACTTCATGTGTTATATTCATTATAACAATTATATAAGACTTTTAAAGTAATTTTGATAGTAGGCTAATATAGCTAATATAGACACTTACATCATGTGTTGTCTTCACTATAACACTTATATAAGACTTTTCAAGTCATTTTGATAGTAGGCTAATATAGCTAATACAACCACTTCATGTGTTATCTTCATTATAACACTTATATAAGACTTTTAAAGTCACTCTGATAGTAGGCTATTATAGCTAATATAGACACTTACATCATGTGTTGTCTTCACTATAACACTTATATAAGACCTTTCAAGTCATTTTGATAGTAGGCTAATATAGCTAATACAACCACTTCATGTGTTATCTTCATTATAACACTTATATCTAAATTCGCTCCATTCTGTCCACTAAGGACGCTGAGATCATTATCCATGCGTTTGTTACGTCTCGCCTCGACTACTGTAACGTATTATTTTCGGGTCTCCCCATGTCTAGCATTAAAAGATTACAGTTGGTACAAAATGCGGCTGCTAGACTTTTGACAAGAACAAGAAAGTTTGATCACATTACGCCTGTACTGGCTCACCTGCACTGGCTTCCTGTGCACTTAAGATGTGACTTTAAGGTTTTACTACTTACGTATAAAATACTACACGGTCTAGCTCCATCCTATCTTGCCGATTGTATTGTACCATATGTCCCGGCAAGAAATCTGCGTTCAAAGGATTCCGGCTTGTTAGTGATTCCCAAAGCCCCAAAAAAGTCTGCGGGCTATAGAGCGTTTTCCGTTCGGGCTCCAGTACTCTGGAATGCCCTCCCGGTAACAGTTCGAGATGCCACCTCAGTAGAAGCATTTAAGTCTCACCTTAAAACTCATTTGTATACTGTAGCCTTTAAATAGACTCCCTTTTTAGACCAGTTGATCTGCTGTTTCTTTTCTTTTTCTTCTATGTCCCACTCTCCCTGTGGAGGGGGTCCGGTCCGATCCGGTGGCCATGTACTGCTTGCCTGTGTATCGGCTGGGGACATCTCTGCGCTGCTGATCCGCCTCGACATCTCTGCGCTGCTGATCCGCCTCCGCTTGGGATGGTTTCCTGCTGGCTCCGCTGTGAACGGGACTCTCGCTGCTGAGTTGGACCCGCTTTGGACTGGACTCTCGCGACTGTGTTGGATCCATTGTGGATTGAACTTTCACAGTATCATGTTAGACCCGCTCGACATCCATTGCTTTCCTCCTCTCTAAGGTTCTCATAATCATTATTGTCACAGACGTCCCACTGGATCATTATTGTCACCGATGTCCCACTGGGTGTGAGTTTTCCTTGCCCTTATGTGGGCCTACCGAGGATGTCGTGGTGGTTTGTGCAGCCCTTTGAGACACTAGTGATTTAGGGCTATATAAGTAAACATTGATTGATTGATTGATTGATATAAGACTTTTAAAGTAATTTTGATAGTAGGCTAATATAGATATTATAGACACTTACATCATGTGTTGTCTTCATTATAACACTTATATAAGACTTTTAAAGTAATTTTGATAGTAGGCTAGTACAGCTAATATAGACACTTACATCATGTGTTGTCTTCATTATAACACTTATACACTTCGGTAAAGTCTTGTCTGGGTATGGTCTGGTTTCAGGTTGTATTATCACTTCCTGTTTTATTTTTGACAAGCTAACTTGGCTTCTCATTTGAGATCAGTTGCCCTCCCCCGTGTGTCATCGTTTTTTTCCTGATTGATTTCACCTGTTCCCCCATGCTTAAATGTCTCATCCTCTTTCGGTCCTGTGCCAGAGTGTTGTCGTTTCTTTTTGTGTTTATTTGCCACAGCCCTGCCCACAGTTATTGAGAGTTTTGTTTTGCCTTTTGCCTACTTGGGAGAGTTTTGTTTCTAACTTTTTCAGGTAAGGTTAGTATCAAAGACAAGATTAGTAGTTGAACCGTAGAATAGTTGTGTAGTCTTGTCGATAAGTGCAGCTTAGTCCTAAGTCTATGTTGTATATTTGATGGTTGTGTCTTTCTCCCAGGACAGAGTGAGGAATCGTCGAACAAAAAGCTTTATTTGTTTCAGTGAGCCTCAGACATGAACTGCAGCACCCAGGGAATTTTTTTTTTTTTTTTTTTTTATTTTTGGATAGAGAAATAATAATACAGGTATTAAGAAAACTTTGTGTGTGTATGTCCCAAAAACTTTTTTCTTCTTCTTTTTTTTTCAAACATAAAAATCATATAAGTAAGATAATAACACCCCCTCAAAACCCCCGTCCTACATTTCAGTCACAGTGGGTAGCAATGCACTGCCTTCCTCTTCACCAAAAGCAGATGGGGAATCACAATAACCGACTAGAAGGGAAAAAAAGGTAACAACAAAAATAAAAATTGCAAACATACAGAGAAGTGTGACTGAATAAAAACAACAACAAATAAAGAAAAAAAGAGTTGAGGTAAGTGGAAAGGTTCACTGTCAACATTTGTCCTATAGTGTCTTTAATCCAAAGGTCACCAACGCGGTACCCGCGGGCACCAGGTAGTCCGTAAGGACCAGATGAGTCGCCCGCTGGCCTGTTCTAAAAATAGCTCAAATAGCAGCACTTACCAGTGAGCTGCCTCTATTTTTAAATTGTATTTATTTACTAGCAAGTTGGTCTCGCTTTGCTCAACATTTTTAATTCTAAGAGATAAAAAACTCAAATAGAATTTGAAAATACCAGAAAATATTTTAAAGAATTGGTCTTCACTTGTTTGAATAAATTCATTTTTTTTTTTTTTACTTTGCTTCTTATAACTTTCAGAAAGACAATTTTTGAGAAAAAATACAACCTTAAAAATGATTTTAGGATTTTTAAACACACATACCTTTTTACCTTTTAAATTCCTTCATCTTCTTTCCTGACAATTTAAATCAATGTTCAAGTAAATTAATTTTTTTTATTGTAAAGAATAATAAATACATTTTAATTAAATTCTTCATTTTAGCTTCTGTTTTTTCGCCAAAGAATATTTGTGAAATATTTCTTCACACTTATTATGATTAAAATTCCCCCAAAATGAGTCTGGCAAATCTAGAAAATCTGTAGAATCAAATTTCAATCTTATTTCAAAGTCTTTCGAATTGCTTTTACATTTTTTGTTCTGGAAAATCTAGAAGAAATAATGATTTGTCTTTGTTAGAAATATAGCTTGGTCCAATTTGTTATATATTCTAACAAAGTGCAGATTGGATTTTAACCTATTTAAAACATGTCATCAAAATTCAAAAATTAATCTTAATCAGGAAAAATTACTAATGATGTTCCATAAATTATTTTTTTTATTCATTCAAAAAGATTCAAATTAGCTAGTTTTTGTCTTCATATTTTTCGGTTGAATTTTGAATTTTAAAGAGTCGAAATTGAAGACAAACTTTGTTTCAAAATTTAATTTTCATTTTTTTCGTGTTTTCTCCTATTTTAAACCGTTCAATGAAGTGTTTTTTTCATCATTTATTCTTTACAAAAAACTTTCCGTAAAAGGAAAAAAAATGTACGACGGAATGACAGACAGAAATACCCATTTTTTATGTATATAGATTTATTTATTAAAGGTAAATTGAGCAAATTTGTTATTTCTGGCAATTTATTTAAGTATGTATAGAAATGGTAGCCCTTCGAATTAATCAGTACTCAAGAAGTAGCTCTTGGTTTCAAAAAGGTTCGTGACCCTTGCTTTAATTGATCTAAGTAACTAATCATACAGCCCCATGTCAAGTCAAATTGTTTTGATGTACCCCTCAGATTATATATATTTTTTTGTACATCTAAATACAGTTTGTCGCTACATCTGTAAGTGCAAGAAAGCTCTACTATGCAAAGCGAAAGCCATTAATCAATAACATCCAGAAACGCTGCCGGCTTCTCTGGGCCCCAAGATCATCTAAGATGGAAAGTGGAAAAATGTTCTGTGGTCTGACGAGTCCACATTTCAAATTGTTTTTGGAAATATTCGACATCGTGTCATCCGGACCAAAGGGAAGCGAACCATCCAGACTGTTATCGACGCAAAGTTCAAAAGCCAGCATCTGTGATGGTATGGGGGTGCATTCCTGCCCGAGGCATGGGTAACTTACACATCTGTGAAGGCACCCTTAATACTGAAAGGTACATACAGGTTTTGGAACAACATATGCTGTCATCTAAGCGCCGTCTTTTTCATGGACGCTCCTGCTTATTTCAGCAAGACAATGCCAAGCCACATTCAGCACGTGTTACAACAGCGTGGCTTTGTAAAAAAAGAGTTTGGGTACTTTCCTGGCCCGCCTGCAGTCCAGACCTGTCTCCCATGGAAAATGTGTGGCGCATTATGAAGAGTAAAATACGACAGCGGAGACCCTGGACTGTTGAACGACTGAAGCTCTACATAAAACAAGAATGGGAAAGAATTCCACTTTTAAAGCTTCAACAATTAGTTTCCTCAGTTCCCAAACGTTTATTGAGTGTTGTTAAAAGAAAAGGTGATGTAACACAGTGGTGAACATGCCCTTTCCCAACTACTTTGGCACGTGTTGCAGCCATGAAATTCTAAGTTAATTATTATTTGCAAAAAAAAACCAAGTTTAGTAGTTTGAACATCAAATATGTTGTCTTTGTAGTGCATTCAACTGAATATGGGTTGAAAAGGATTTGCAAATCATTGT
This sequence comes from Nerophis ophidion, assembly GCF_033978795.1. NCBI lineage: Eukaryota > Metazoa > Chordata > Actinopteri > Syngnathiformes > Syngnathidae > Nerophis > Nerophis ophidion. The sequence goes on along the minus strand of NC_084616.1, from coordinate 17,253,366 downwards.
ATTCCGTTTATATTTACATCTAACACAATTCCCCAACTCATATGGAAACGGGGTTTGTATATGTGTTTGGGGGGGAAAAAAGAGATATTATGAATGGGGCTGCAGTTGGATAATCCCCGGAATACAAAAGTGCATCTAAATTGAGACCAAATTCTGACAGTAGAGATAACAATCGGGTTACATGTAAACTAAGATAATCGAAAAGGCAGTTTTGATGTAAGCAAAGCTAGGAGCAAGGTAGAGCATGATCCAGGTTCCAGTCTGCACCAACCCAATTCAGGTTTGTGGATCCAGGAAATCATTTTATGTACGTTGGCTGCCCAATAGTAAAATCTTAAGTTAAGGAGTGACAAAACACCTACAGACCTGTGCATCTGTAAAAAGTCTCTCTGTATCCTTGGAGTTTTGCCTTTACAAATAAAGGATGTGATTCATTTCCATCCATCCATCCATCCATCCATCCATCTTCTTCCGCTTATCCGAGGTCGGGTCGCGGGGGCAACAGCCTAAGCAGGGAAACCCAGACTTCCCTCTCCCCAGCCACTTCGTCTAACTCTTCCCGGGGGATCCCGAGGCGTTCCCAGGCCAGCCGGGAGACATAGTCTTCCCAACGTGTCCTGGGTCTTCCCCGTGGCCTCCTACCGGTTGGACGTGCCCTAAACACCTCTCTAGGGAGGCGTTCGGGTGGCATCCTGACCAGATGCCCGAACCACCTCATCTGGCTCCTCTCGATGTGAAGGAGCAGCGGCTTTACTTTGAGTCCGTCCCGGATGGCAGAGCTTCTCACCCTATCTCTAAGGGAGAGCCCCGCCACCCGCCGGAGGAAACTCATTTCGGCCGCTTGTTCCCGTGATCTTATCCTTTCGGTCATGACCCAAAGCTCATGACCATAGGTGAGGATGTGAACGTAGATCGACCGGTAAATTCAGAGCTTTGCCTTCCGGCTCAGCTCCTTCTTCACCACAACGGATCGGTACAACGTCCGCATTACTGAAGACGCCGCACCGATCCGCCTGTCCATCTCACGATCCACTCTTCCCCCACTCGTGAACAAGACTCCTAGGTACTTGAACTCCTCCACTTGGGGCAGGGTCTCCTCCCCAACCCGGAGATGGCACTCCACCCTTTTCCGGGCGAGAACCATGGACTCGGACTTGGAGGTGCTGATTCTCATTCCGGTCGCTTCACACTCGGCTGCGAACCGATCCAGTGAGAGCTGAAGATCCCGGTCAGATGAAGCCATCAGGACCACATCATATGCAAAAAGCAGAGACCTAATCCTGCGGTCACCAAACTGGAACCCTTCAACGCCTTGACTGCGCCTAGAAATTCTGTCCATAAAAGTTATGAACAGAATCGGTGACAAAGGACAGCCTTGGCGGAGTCCAACCCTCACTGGAAATGTGTTCAACTTACTGCCGGCAATGCGGACCAAGCTCTTGCACTGATCATACAGGGAGCGGACCGCCACAATAAGACAGTCCGATACCCCATACTCTCCGAGCACTCCCCACAGGACTTCCCGAGGGACACGGTCGAATGCCTTCTCCAAGTCCACAAAGCACATGTAGACTGGTTGGGCAAACTCCCATGCACCCTCAAGAACCCTGCGGAGAGTATAGAGCTGGTCCACAGTTCCACGACCAGGACGAAAACCACACTGTTCCTCCTGAATCCGAGGTTCGACTCCAGTACACCTGAATAAACCTTACCAGGAAGGCTGAGGAGTGTGATCCCACGATAGTTGGAACACACCCTCCGGTCCCCCTTCTTAAAGAGAGGAACCACCACCCCGGTCTGCCAATCCAGAGGTACCGCCCCCGATGTCCACGCGATGCTGCAGAGTCTTGTCAACCAAGACAGCCCCACAGTGATTAATTTATTTACGGCATTAAAAGGTGAATTTGGTAAAAAGATTGGAAGACATTGAAAAAAATGCAGAAAGCGTGGGAGCATGTTCATTTTTATGCAATCAACCCTACCTGCTGTAGTTATGTGTAAATTTGTCAGAATAATTGTATCTAAGTTATCACAAAACTTTGTGTTACATTGAGCTCTGTTCGCCCTGCGAGAGGACAAAAGCTGCTTTCGATCCTGCCAAGCAGAAGGCTTGTAAAACTCCACTGTGTACGATGGGAAGCGACATGAAGGCGTCGGTTTCTTTCTTCTATTGTAATCCGCAGGAAGATTTGATCTTGATCCGAGAGCTAGAAAGCAGAGAGGAAGCAGGAGCTGACCCAAGCTCCAGGCAACTTTTCTTTGAACTGTTTTACGACCTTTTCTTTGACTGTTTTGTAACCAAAGGCGATGGCTGTTTACGACCCTCCCTCCCTTAGAAACAGCTGTTGCCATCTAATCAGGGAAAGTCCAAATAAAAGAGGAGGCGTTCAATCTTTATGTTGTCTTCATTATACAAGGATACAGTGTCTATCCATTTCTCCTCATTGAGCCAAATTTAATTATGTTTCTATTTAAGTCCTTGCTTCTTGTCTTGTTTAATAGATGTCATCAGTGTTTGAACCTGACAACTTCTTGGTCCTTCGAGCCGAATTCCAACACATCTGACAATTCCGGCAGGGTGAGTTGAACCAGAGGACCATGGCAAACATCTCCTGATTGAGGAATTGCTTTTCTTTTCTCCGGCTGGAATCTGAAGAATGACGGAAAACCTAGGGCAGGAGGAAGGAACCCAGAGTTCAGTGAGTATGTTTTGAATTACAAAGAAAGAGTGTGTGACAAAGAGTTATGACGCATAGACAAATCCCGTCAATCCGAGGCTCTAACAGGTAAAAAGGCCAATAATAATAATAAAGGGTGGCGGAGTCCGCGAAGAACAAAAAAAACCTGAAATATCCGTAAAATTCAACATTGAAAATAAACCAAATGAAGGACAGCGGAGTCCACGTAAAATCTTTTTGTCTTGTTTAATAGATGTCATCAGTGTTTGAACCTGACAAAATTATTCCACTTTTCCAGATCAGATTTAATCTTGTCAATTAGGGGTTTAAAGTTATTCTTGTAGAGATCTGGCATCTTATGACAGATGTGTACACCCAAGTACTTAAAGCTGTTTCTATCAATCAATCAATCAATGTTTACTTATATAGCCCTAAATCACTAGTGTCTCAAAGGGCTGCACAAACCACTACGACATCCTCGGTAGGCCCACATAAGGGCAAGGAAAACTCACACCCAGTGGGACGTCGGTGACAATGATGACTATGAGAACCTTGGAGAGGAGGAAAGCAATGGATGTCGAGCGGGTCTAACATGATACTGTGAAAGTTCAATCCATAATGGATCCAATACAGTCGCGAGAGACCAGTCCAAAGCGGATCCAACACAGCAGCGAGAGTCCCGTTCACAGCGGAGCCAGCAGGAAACCATCCCAAGTGGAGGCGGATCAGCAGCGCAGAGATGTCCCCAGCCGATGCACAGACAAGCAGTACATGGCCACCGGATCGGACCGGACCCCCTCCACAAGGGAGAGTGGGACATAGAAGAAAAAGAAAAGAAACGGCAGATCAACTGGTCTAAAAAGGGAGTCTATTTAAAGGCTAGAGTATACAAATGAGTTTTAAGGTGAGACTTAAATGCTTCTACTGAGGTAGCATCTCGAACTGTTACTGGGAGGGCATTCCAGAGTACTGGAGCCCGAACATTTTTTAAAAGGGAGATAAGCATCGGGAATCTCCAAAGCTAAATCATTTACCAGGAAACACTCACTCTTAGCAAAGTTCAACTTATAACCTGAAAAAGTTCCAAAATTGCTGAGTAGGTCAACTATCTTAGGAATGGTAGATATCGGATCCGAAATAAACAGTAATGAATCGTCTGCATATAGGGAAAGTGTATGTTCCAAACCTTTGCTAAAACTAGCCGATTTAAGTGCAATCGATAAAGGTTCAATTGCCATAGAGAACAACATTTGGCTCAGAGGACACCCTTGACGGGTTCCCCTGCTAAGTGAAAAATTTGTGCTTACGGACGCTTTAGGGTGAGGATAGAATAGTGCTATCCAACATAGTAATCATACCCAATGCAAAACCTTTTTAAGACCTGTAACAAATAACTCCACTCCACCCTGTCAAAAGCCTTCTCCGCATCCGGATGGTCAACTTCATGAAGCAGATCCGTTACCTTCTTTCATCTCCGTAATATCGCTAAAATTCGCTCCATTTTGTCCACTAAAGACACTGAGATCATTATCCATGCGTTTGTTACGTTGAAAATGTTGATGACATGTTTTAAATAGGTTAAAATCCAATCTGCACTTTGTTAGAATATATAACAAATTGGACCAAGCTATATTTCTTCTTTTTTTTTTTTTTTGGTCCTGTCCAGCTTCTCAGGCAAATCATATAGTTGACATAGATGCCCATATCGGCTGTTCAGATTTACTTTGAAAAAGAAAAGTGCAGGATACTTCTCTTGTTGCCTTATTTGAATTTGACTTTATTAAATGTATTTATATTATCATTTGGAGCAGCCGGGCCGGAGCATGAGGGGAAAGAAAGAGAAAAAAAGGAAGACAGAGGGGGAAATTGTGGGGATGAGAGGGGGATTAGACAGAGAGACCAAAACAACAACAGCAAACACAACAAAAACAACAACAACAATAGAACAACACCAGCACATACGATATGTACAAAGATGATCGTAAAAGTGATAGCAAATAAGCAGTTAGTGAAATAAATAATAATATAGAAATGACAATGAGCATTTTTACACTAAAACTGGAGCAATACAAATACCAATAGAAAAAGCGCTATTGATCATGAACAAAACCAATAGTTTACCTCTATTATCAACAATACAGTTGTTCAAATGCAACAATACGTACACAAAATGATAACTAGATAACTAAAAAAAAAAAATAAAATAAAAAAAAATTATAAAAAGGAATACCAAAAGATGGAGGGGAAGAGAGAGAGGCAACCTTTATTAATCTTGTAGATTGTTATAGCAACAATAGGTCAGTATGCCATGTGTTACCGCTAATACTCATACTTGCTACCACCCAACCCCTCGATTTTCCAAGGAGACTCACAAATTTCAGTGCCCCTCTCGAAAATCACAGGGGGCAACCATTCTCCCAAATGTCTCCCAATTCCCACCTGGACAACAATATTGGGGGCGTGCCTTAAAGGCACTGCCTCAAGCGTCCTCTAAAACCTTTCGTCACATCCGCTTTTCCTACGTAGAAACAGCGTGCCGGCCTAGTAACATGATATATGTGGCTTTTACACACACACACACACACACACACACACACACACACGCTAATGCAGTGCAAGCTTGGTCAACAGCCATACAGGTCACACTGAGGGTGGCCGTATAAACAACTTTAAGACTGTTACAAATATGTGCCGCACTGTGAACCAACACTAAACGAGAATGACAAGCAAATTTCGGGAGAACATCCGCACTGTAACACAACATAAACACAACAGAACAAATACACAGAACCCCTTGCAGCACTACCTCTTCCTGGACGCTACAATATAAAAATGTATTATTAGCCTGTGGGAAAAGTTTATTTTGATATTTACCTGAGAAGGCAGGAAATAGAAAAGAGGCATTCAATTTTTATTTAAATTTGATTAATATGCCATTGCTATTTTAAAATTATTAGTATTATTTGAAACTTGATTTTGCATGTCACTATAAAGTTATATAAGTCTCGCTTGTTCAATATTCAATGCAAAACTTGTTTGGGTCCCTATTAAAAGGTTAATTTGTTCAACCTTGGCCCGCGGCTTTGTTCAGTTTAAAATTTTGGCCCACTCTGTATTTGAGTTTGACACCCCTGCCATACCTATGTACGTACATACTGTACCTATGTACAGTATGTACATTTGTATGTATGAATAACGGTGTGTGTGTGTGTGTGTGAGTATATGTGTGTTTGCATGTCCAATATATTTGACTCCCAGTGTGTGTGGGAGCCAGAGTACGGCCCAGCCACCCAGAGAGCCCAACCCAAACAGCAGGTGTGGTGCCCGGGGAACCAGGGACCACCGTCCCCACGCAGCCAGGCCGCCCAGGGACGGGAACCCCAGAGCCCAGCCCACCGCGCTGCCCGGAAAAGCCAGCAGCAGGCCGCAGACAGACGCGCCCGGCAGAGGACAGGGCGCGAGAGAAGCAGCGGACGGCCAGACCCCAAGCCAGCGAGGGACAACCCCCCAACCCGGGCAGAGAGACGGGACGCCCCGCCCGGGGGGACCCAGAGACTCCCCGCAGCCGGACGGGAAGACCGCCCCCGCCCCACCAGTACCCGGGCTCCCACGACCCCACCCCCCACCCCCGGGGAGCATAGCGTGGCCCACACCAGGCCACACCACCCAAGTCGGCCGCCACAGGACCACCCAGCGCAGGGCCGCGGGAAGCACCCACCCCACCCGCAGGGACCCCAATGATGGAGATGGAAGAACCAGCAACCGCCCTGTCGAAACCCCCCCCTGAGGGAGGGGGGAAAAACAAAAAACAAAAAAACAAAACAAAAAAACAACAACAACAATAAAAGCATAATTCATATATCAAAAATAATAATAAATAATAACAAAAAAAATAAATTTAAATAAAATAAAAATTAATACAAACATGTTTTATAAAAAAATAAATTATATTTATATATATATATATATATATACATATACATACACATATACATACACACACACATACATACATGCATCTATGCAATACATATATGTTTTTATACATATACATACACATATACATGTACACATACATGTACAAACACATACATACATATATATACACATATATACACATACACATATATATATACATACATACATACACATAGGGACGGTGTGGCGCAGTGGAAGAGTGGCCGTGCGCAACCCGAGGGTCCCTGGTTCAAATCCCACCTAGTACCAACCTCGTCACGTCCGTTGTGTCCTGAGCAAGACACTTCACCCTTGCTCCTGATGGGTGCTGGTTAGCGCCTTGCATGGCAGCTCCCTCCATCAGTGTGTGAATGTGTGTGTGAATGGGTGAATGTGGAAGTAGTGTCAAAGCGCTTTGAGTACCTTGAAGGTAGAAAAGCGCTATACAAGTACAACCCATTTATCATTTATACACATATATATAATACATACATACACATACATACATATATACATACATATACATACATACCTATATATACATACATAGATACACACATATACACACATATATATACATACATACACACATACACACATATACACACATATATATACATACATACACACATACACATATATACATACATATACAAACATACTTCCGCATACATATATACACACAAAAAATAAAATAAAATAAGAAAAATGATTAAAATAAGATCACAGACATGCTGACACACAACATCACTATCCCAACAGCTGGCCGACTCGCAGCAACTCGGAATACCCTGCAGCAGCAAGCTACCACAATGGATGAGGGGACTGGACCCAGCCGGCCCCAACCAAGACAGGCACCCGGAAAGGATGGACGGTGGGACCCAGGAGCTCCAGACATGTAGCCCGGATGCAGTAGCCTGAAGCGCCGACCCCGATTGACCAGCATGCCCAGAGCGTAACCCCAGAAATATACGTACACACACACACACACACACATATATATATATATATATATATATATATATATATATATATATATATATACACATATACGTACACACACACACACACACACACACACACACACACACACACACACACACATAGATATATATATATATATACATATATATATATATATATTTATATACATATACGTACACACACACACACACATATATATATATATATATATATATATATACACACACACACATATACATATATATATATATATATATGGACTATTTTTAAAATCTCCTAATGATTGAGAGAACCCCTCATGAAACAGTTCTGTATAGATGAAGTAGTCTTGTGATTTTTCCCACACCTACATATTGCGCTCTACCACGGTATCGAGCACTATTCTCTGGATAATCCAATCAAGATATATATATATATATATATATATATATATATATATATATATATATATATATATATATATATATACATATACATACACATACATCTATATACATCTGCATATATACAAGCTATATTTCTAACAAAGACAAATCCTTATTTCTTCTAGATTTTCTAGAACAAAATTTTTTTTATAAATTCAAAAGACTTTTAAATAAGATTTAAATTTGATTCTACAGATTTTCTAGATTTGCCAGGATATATTTTTTTAAAATTTTAATCATAATAAGTTTGAAGAAATATTTCACAAATATTCTTTGTCGAAACATCAGAAGCTAAAATTAATAATTGAATTAAAATTTATTTATTATTCTTTACAATAAAAAAAAAATACTTGAACATTGATTTAAATTGTCAGGAAAGAAAAGGAAGGAATTTAAAAGGAAAAAAGGTATATGTGTTTAAAAATCCTAAAATAATTTGTAAGGTTGTATTTTTCTCAAAAATTCTCTTTCTAAAAGTTATAAGAAGCAAAGTAAAAAAATATATGAATTCTTTTAAAAAAGTGAAGACCAAGTCTTTAAAAATGTTTCTTGGATTTTCAAATTTTATTTGAGTTTTGTGTCACTTAGAATTAAAAATGTCTAGCAAAGCGAGACCACCTTGCTAGTGAATTAATAACATTTTAAAAATACACACAGCTCACTGGTAAGTGCTGCTTTTTGAGCTATTTTTAGAACAGGCCAGCGGGCGACTCATCTGGTCCTTAGGGGCTATTTGGTGCCCGCGGGCACCGTGTTGGTGACCCCTGTGTTAGATCCACTATGGACTGGACTCCCACTATTATGTTAGATCCACTATGGACTGGACTCTCACTATTATGTTAGATCCACTATGGACTGGATTCTGACGATTATGTTATATCCATTATGGACTGGACTCTCACACTTCTATGTTAGATCCACTATGGACTGGACTCTCACTACTATGTTTAATCCACTCTAGACTGGACTGTCACTATTATGTTAGACCCACTATGGACTGGACTCCCACTATTATGTTTAATCCATTATGGACTGGACTCTCACACTTCTATGTTAGAGCCACTATGGACTGGACTCTCACTATTATGTTAGACCCACTATGGACTGGACTCTCACTATTATGTTAGACCCACTATGGACTGAACTTTCACCATTATGTTATACCCACTATGTACTGGACTCTCACTATTATGTTAGATCCACTATGGACTAGACTGTCACTATTATGTTAGATCCACTATGGACTGGACTTTCACTATTATGTTAGATCCACTATGGACTGGACTCTCACTATCATGTTAGATCTACTATGTACTGGACTCTCACTATTATGTTAGATCCACTATGGACTGGACTCTCACTATTATGTTATACCCACTATGGACTGGACTCTCAATATTTTGCTATACCCACTATGTACTGGACTCTCACAATTATGTTAGATCCACTATGGACTGGACTTTCACCATTGCACCGGTCGCCTGCGGTCCTCTCCAAGGTTTCTCTTGAGTTTTTCCTTGCCCTGATGTGGGATCTGAGCCGAGGATGTCGTTGTGGCTTGTGCAGCCCTTTGAGACACTCGTGATTTAAGGCTATATACATAAATTTTGATTGATTGATTATCTAATCATGACCCGAGTTGGTGTTACACCGTAAGTTAGTTACGAATTCCTCAGGATTTGGAGCAAAACCAAGGTCATTTGCGTCCGCGTTCTGTCGAAATGACTGCAGTCTTTTCCTGAAACCCTACCCTAATTATTCGAAACTACGACACCGGGTGCCAGACACAACTGAACTGACCCTGGCACCATTTGCGTAATCACCACTTGGGTTAAGTTTGAACGTTCTCAATAGCGCCACACCCAGCTGAATGAATAGGCTGCGAACCCTACTGACGTCTTCTTGGTCTGTATGCCAATTTTCATGTTTAATTGCTCCTTTAATGAATCGCACGTCAACCGGCTGAGAGTGCAGGGCGTAACGCTGCTGTCCTTAACCCTGGGACTAAAGGTGCGACGGATGCTAGGTAGGGCAGCAGTGCATCACTATGTTGGCCTTGGGAGTCGTTGAAATATGTACTGACGTGGAGCAACACAAACACAAAGCCCGTTTCCATATGAGTTGGGAAATTGTGTTAGATGTAAATATAAACGGAATACAATGATTTGCAAATCCTTTTCAACCCATATTCAGTTAAATGCACTACAAAGACAAGATATTTGATGTTCAAACTCATAAACTGTATTTTTTTTTTGCAAATAATAATTGACTTAGAATTTCATGGCTGCAACACGTGTCAAAGTAGTTGGGAAAGGGCATGTTCACCACTGTGTTACATCACCTTTTCTTTTAACAACATTCAATAAACGTTTGGGAACTGAGGAAACTGATTGTTGAAGCTTTGAAAGTGGAATTATTTCCCATTCTTGTTTTATGTAGAGCTTCAGTCGTTCAACAGTCCGGGGACTTGTTGTCGTATTTTACGCTTCATAATGCACCACACATTTTCGATGGGAGACAGGTCTGGACTGCAGGCGGGCCAGGAAAGTACCCGTACTCTTTTACTACGAAGCCACGCTGTTGTAACACGTGGCTTGGCATTGTCTTGCTGAAATAAGCAGGGGCGTCCATGATAACGTTGTTTGGATGACAACATATGTTGCTCCAAAACCTGTATGTACCTTTCAGCATTAATGGTGCCTTCACAGATGTGTAAGTTACCCATGCCTTGGGCACTAATACACCCCCATACCATCATAGATGCCGGCTTTTGAACTTTGCGCCTATAAGAATCCGGATGGTTATTTTCCTCTTTGTTCCGGAGGACACCACATACACAGTTTCCAAATATAATTTGAAATGTGGACTCGTCAGACCACAGAACACCATTCCACTTTGCATCAGTCCAACTTCGGTGAGCTCAGGCCCAGCGAAGCCGGCGGCGTTCCTGGGTGTTGTTGATAAATGGCTTTGGCTTTGCATAGTAGAGTTTTAACTTGCACTTACAGATGAAGTGACCAACTGCAGTTACTGACAGTGGTTTTATAAAGTGTTCCTGAGCCCATGTGGTGATATCCTTTACAGACTGATGTCATTTTTTTGATGCAGTACCGCCTGAGGGATCAAAGGTCCCTAATATCATCGCTTACGTGCAGTGATTTCTCCAGATTCTCTGAACCTTTTCTGTCAAGTCATTTGTTCAGTGTCAAAGGTTCTACACCAGGGGTGCCCACACTTTTTCTGCAGGCGAGCTACTTTTCAATTGACCAACTCGAGGGGATCTACCTCATTTATATATATCATTTATATTTATTTATTTATGAAAGAGACATTTTTGTAAACAAGTTAATTGTGTTTAATGATAATACAAGAATGTGTAACACATATAGATGTCTTTCTTTCACCAAGAAGAGAATATAAGTTGGTGTATTACCTGATTCTGATGACTTGCATTGATTGGAATCAGACAGTAATGATGATAACGCCCACATTTTCAAATGGAGGAGAAAAAAAGTTGTCCTTTCTGTACAATACCACATGAAAGTGATTGGTTTTTGGTATCTAATTCATCCAGCTTCCATACACTTTACAAGAAAAACATTGGCGGCAAATTCCGTACCTTGCTTGATTGACATTCACGGCACCCGAGGGTCTTGTGAGATGACGCTGGCTGCTGCCAGTTCATTATTATGAAAAAATGACAGAGAGGAAGGCGAGAAACACTTTTTATTTCAACAGACTTTCGCGCCGTCCCTTCCGTCAAAACTCTAAAGGCCGACTGCACATTTCCTATCTTCACAATAAAAGCCCTGCTTCATGCTGCCTGCGCTAACAAAATAAGAGTCTCGGGAAGCTGGCGTGCACAAGTGATGTGCACGCCAGCTTTCTGAGGAATCGCTTGTGCACGCCAGTTTTCCGAGACTCTGTATTTAGTTAGCGCAGGCAGCATGAAGCAGGGCTTTTATTGTGAAGATAGGAAATGTGCAGTCTGCCTTTAGAGTTTTGACGGAAGGTACGGCGCGAGAGTCTGTTGAAATAAAAAGTGTTTCTCGCCTTCCTCTCGGTCATATTTTCATAATAATGATCTTGCAGCAGCCAGCGTCATCTCACAAGACCCTCCGGTACCGTGAATGTCATTTAAGTGACGTCTTGGTGAAGATTGATGATCACAAATTTTTAGGTCTGTTTTTTTTAAAAGCCTGGCTGGAGATCGACTGACACACCCCCCGCGGTCGACTGGTAGCTCGCGATCGACGTAATGGGCACCCCTGTTCTACACTAATCTTTATTATGCCATGGCCATAAGATCCAAAAAAGTAGAGTTTTTACCTGCACTTACAGATGGAGTGACCAACTGTAGTTACTGACAGTGGTTTTATGAAGTGTTCCTGAGCCCATGTGGTGATATCCTTTACACATGGATGTCATTTTTTTAATGCAGTACCGTCTAAGGGATCACAGGTCCTTAATATCATCGCTTACGTGCAGTGATTTCTCCAGATTCTCTGAACCTTTTCTGTCAAGTCATTTGTTCAGTGTCAAAGGTTCTACACTAATCTCTATTATGCCATGGCCAAAAGATCCAAAAAAGTAGAGTTTTAACCTGCACTTACAGATGAAGTGACCAACTGTAGTTACTGACAGTGGTTTTATGAAGTGTTCCTGAGCCCATGTGGTGATATCCTTTACACACCGATCTCATTTTTTTTTTATGCAGTACCGCCTGAGGGATCAAAGGTCGTTAATATCATCGCTTACGTGCAGTGATTTCTCCAGATTCTCTGAACCTTTTCTGTTAAGTCATTTGTTCAGTGTCAAATTTTCTACACTAATCTTTATTGTGCCATGGCCAAAAGATCCAAAAAAGTAGAGTTTTAACCTGCACTTACAGATGAAGTGACCAACTGTAGTTACTGACAGTGGTTTTATGAAGTGTTCCTGAGCCCATGTGGTGATATCCTTTTACACACCGATCTCATTTTTTTTGATGCAGTACCGCCTGAGGGATCACAGGTCCTTAATATCATCGCTTACGTGCAGTGATTTCTCCAGATTCTCTGAACCTTTTCTGTTAAGTCATTTGTTCAGTGTCAAAGGTTCTACACTAATCTTTATTGTGCCATGGTCAAAAGATCCAAAAAAGTAGAGTTTTAACCTGCACTTACAGATGAAGTGACCAACTGTAGTTACTGACAGTGGTTTTATGAAGTGTTCCTGAGCCCATGTGGTGATATCCTTTACACACCGATCTCATTTTTTTTGATGCAGTACCGCCTGAGGGATCACAGGTCCTTAATATCATCGCTTACGTGCAGTGATTTCTCCAGATTCTCTGAACCTTTTCTGTTAAGTCATTTGTTCAGTGTCAAAGGTTCTACACTAATCTTTATTGTGCCATGGTCAAAAGATCCAAAAAAGTAGAGTTTTAACCTGCACTTACAGATGAAGTGACCAACTGTAGTTACTGAAAGTGGTTTTATGAAGTGTTCCTGAGCCCATGTGGTGATATCCTTTACACACCGATCTCATTTTTTTTGATGCAGTACCGCCTGAGGGATCACAGGTCCTTAATATCATCGCTAACGTGCAGTGATTTCTCCAGATTCTCTGAACTTTTTGATGATTTTACACATTTAGAAACCTTAAGAAGAACCTTAAGATGCAGCCAATGCAGAGATTTTAAAACTGGTGTAATGTGAGCCCGCCTTTTGGTCTTCATCCGTACAAGTGCTGCTGAATTTTGGAGTAGTTGTAAAGGTGCAATAACCTTTTTAGGAAGACCGGAAAGAAGGGTGTTACCATAATTTGTATGACTAGTAATGAAAGCATGCATTAGTGTCTCCGTGTCGCCCTGAAAGGGGAGTGGTAAGATGTTTTAGTTTTTCGGAGAACTTCGTGGTTATGTACAAAAACAAAATACATTCCTAGTAGTATGATATGGTGGGAAATGACTGTCAAAACTCCACCGAGTTCTGTTTGTGTTTGTGTAACATGTTTTTGTGCTTGTCAAACATTTTTTTGTTCGTCAAACATTTTTTCGAGTTTGTGAAACATTTGAGTTTGGAGGAAGAAAAAACAATAAACATTAATGCCTGCAATTGATAATAAACGCCTACCAATGTCCTTCATCAAAACAACTTTTTTGGCAATGGTGCCCACTTGTGTTCCTCCCTGCCGACAATTGTAATTCTTCTAATTCCGGTGGAGTTAAGTAACTAATTAATAAGGTGTGATATCCAACGTGACTCGTCAAAAACCATTCATGTTTGTATGAAATCATCAACCATGTCTCAGTACAACTTTTGTACTAAAAAAAAAAGGGCACCACTCATAAACGTGTTGAAAATAGGTCATACATTTGTTTTTTTATGCTATTTTTTAGAATGAGCTGCGGACATCTCGAGTCATCCATCTTCTTCCACTTATCCGAGGTCGGGTGGCGGGGGCAGCAGCCTAAGCAGGAAAGCCCAGACTTCCCTCTCCCCAGCCACTTCGTCTAGCTCTTCCCGGGGGATCGCGAGGCGTTCCCAGGCCAGATGGGAGACATAGTCTCCCCGTGGCCTCCTACCGGTTGGACGTGCCCTGAATACCTCCCTAGGGAGGCGTTCGGGTGGCATCCTGACCAGATGCCCGAACCACCTCATCTGGCTCCTCTCGATGTGGAGGAGCAGAGGCTGTAATTTGAGTTGCACCCGGATGGCAGAGCTTCTCACCCTATCTCCAAGGGAGAGCCCCGCCACACGGCGGAGGAAACTCATTTCGGCCGCTTGTACCCGTGATCTTATCCTTTCGGTAATGACCCAAAGCTCATGACCATAGGTAAGGATGGGAACGTCGATCGACCGGTAAATTGAGAGCTTTGCCTTCCGGCTCAGCTCCTTCTTCACCACAAAGGATCGGTACAGCGTCCGCATTACTGAATACGCCGCACCGATCCGCCTGTCGATCTCACTCTTCCTCACTCGTGAACAAGACTCCTAGGTACTTGAACTCATCCACTTGGGGCAGGGTCTCCTCGGAGATGGCACTCCACCCTTTTCCGGGTGAGAATTATGGACTCGGACTTGGACGTGTTGATTCTCATTCCGGTCGCTTCACACTCGATTGCGAACCGATCCAGTGAGAGCTGAATATCCCGGCCAGGTGAAGCCATCAGGACCACATCATCTGCAAAAAACAGAGACCCAATCCCGCGGCCACCAAACCGGAACCCCTCAACGCCTTGACTGCGCCTAGAAATTCTGTCCATAAAAGTTATGAACACAATCGGTGACAAAGGACAGCTTTGGCGGAGTCCAACCCTCACTGGAAACGTGTTCGACTTACTGCCGGCAATGCGGACATGGCTATGGCACTGATCGTACGGGGAAAACAGTCCGATACCCCATACTCTCTGAGCACTCCCCACAGGACTTCCCGAGGGACACGGTCGAATGCCTTCCCCAAGTCCACAAAGCACATGTAGACTGGTTGGGCAAACTCACATGCACCCTCAAGAACCCTTACGAGAGTATAGAGCTGGTCCACAGTTCCACGACCAGGACGAAAACCACACTGTTCCTCCTGAATCCGAGATTCGACTATCCGGGGTAGCCTCCTCTCCAGTACACCTGAATAAACCTTACCAGGAAGGCTGAGGAGTGTGATCCCACGATAGTTGGAACACACCCTCTGTTCCCCCTTCTTAAAGAGAGGAGCCACCTCCCCGGTCTGCCAATCCAGAGGTACCGCCCCCGATGTCCACGCGATGCTGCAGAGTCTTGTCAACCAAGACAGCCCCACTCCATCCAGAGCCTTAAGGAACTCCGGGCGGGTCTTATCCACCCCTGGGGCCTTGCCACCGAGGAGCTTTTTAACTACCTCAGCAACCTCAGCCCCAGAAATAGGAGAGCCCACCACGGATTCCCCAGGCACTGCTTCCTCATATGAAGACGTGTTGGTGGGATTGAGGAGGTCTTCAAAATTTTCCTTCCACCTATCCACAACATCCGCAGTTGAGGTCAGCAGAACACCATCCGCACCATACACAGTGTTGATAGTGCACTGCTTCCCCTTCTTGAGGCGGCGGCTGGTCGTCCAGAATCGCTTCGAAGCCGTCCGGAAGTCGTTTTCCATGGCTACTCCAAACTCCTCCCATGTCCAAGTTTTTGCCTCCGCGACCGTTGAAGCTGCACACCGCTTGGCCTGTCGGTACCTATCCACTGCCTCCGGGGTCCTATGAGCCAAAAGAACCCGATAGTACTCCTTCTTCAGCCTGACGGCATCCCTCACCGCGGGTTTCCCCAACGGGTTTTTAGGATTACCGACCCGACCGGCACCAACTACCTTGCGGCCACAGCTCCAATAATCCGCCTCGACAATAGAGGTGGTCGACTTGGACTCAATGTCCAGCACCTCCCTCGGGACATGTTCAAAGTTCTTCCGGAGGTGGGAATTGAAACTCTCTCTGACAGGAGACTCTGCCAGACGTTCCCAGCAGACACTCACAATGCGTTTGGGCCTGCCCCGCCATTGCAGCCAACTCACCACCAGGTGGTGATCGGTAGAAAGCTCCGCCCCTCTCTTCACTCGAGTGTCCAAAACACGAGGCCGCAAATCCGATGACACAACTACAAAGTCGATCATGGAACTGCGGCCTAGGGTGTCCTGGTGCCAAGTGCACATATGGACACCCTTATGTTTGAACATGGTGTTTGTTATGGACAAACTGTGACGAGCACAAAAGTCCAATAACAAAACACCACTCGGGTTCAGATGCGGGCGGCCTTTCTTCCCAATCAAGCCTCTCCAGGTTTCACTGTCGTTGCCAACTTGAGCGTTGAAGTCCCCCAGTAGGACAAGGGAATCACCCGGAGGAGCACTTTCCAGTACTCCCTCGAGTGCACCCAAAAAGGGTGGGTACTCTGAAATGCTGTTTGGTGCGAAAGCACAAACAACAGGCAGGAACCGTCCCCCCACCCGAAGGCAGAGGGAGGCTACCCTTTCATCCACCGAGTTGAACTCCAACGTGCAGGCTTTGAGCCGGGGGGCATCAAGAATTGCCACCCCAGCCCGACGCCTCTCACTGCCGGCAACGCCAGAGTGGAAGAGAGTCCAGCCCCTCTCGAGAGAAGTGGTTCCAGAGCCCTTGCTGTGCGTCGAAGTGAGTCCGACTATATCCAGCCGGAACTTTTCTACCTCGCGCACTAGCTCAGGCTCCTTCCCCCTCAATGAGGTGACGTTCCACATCCCAAGAGCTAGCTTCTGTAGCCAAAGATCGGACCGCCAAGTTCCCATTCCTTTGGCTCCCGCCCAGCTCACATCGCACCCGACCTCTATGGCCCCTGCTATGGGTGGTGAGCCCATTGGAGGGGTGACCCACGTTGCCTCTTCGGGAACAGGCGCTCGCCATCGTGCCCCACCTCCGGGCCTGGCTCCAGAGGGGGGCCCCGGTGACCCGCGTCCGGGCGAGGGAAATCTGGGTTCATGATTTGTCTTCTCCATAAAGGTCTTCAAATTTGCGCAAAAGCGATTTATCTTTCGCATTGTTGAATGCATATGAATATGGGCAGCAGGGTGGAAGAGGGGTTAGTGCATCTGCCTCACAATACGAAGGTCCTGAGTAGTCCTGAGTTCAATCCCGGACTCGGGATCTTTCTGTGTGGAGTTTGCATTTTCTACCCCGTGACTACGTGGGTTCCCTCTGGGTACTCTGGCTTCCTCCCACTTCCAAAGACATGCACCTGGGGATAGGTTGATTGGCAACACTAAATGGTCCCTAGTGTGTGAATGTGAGTGTGAATGTTGTCTGTCTATCTGTGTTGGCCCTGCGATGAGGTGGCGACTTGTCCGCCCGAATGCAGCTGTGTTGTACCTCAGAAACCGTCTTTGCGGCGCCAACAGACAAATCCCTGTATGAGTGCGTTCGAAATTTGTTGACCACATTTAACACCCGTGTTCGCTGGCTACGTGTCTGGTTTGTAAGTACATGAAAGTATTGAGTAACTTTTGATGGAATCAGCGAGTTTGAAACCTTGGCCTGATAAACCTGAGCGGTCGGTGAGAGTAAGTAAGGCGGACACAGGGCCCAGACTCTTTCCAATGACCAACTGAATGGTGTGTTTACTCTGCTGTTGTTGTCTTGCGATTCAGTTGCCAATGCGATGTACACCCGGCACCTCCCTGTCCAGGGATCAACCCAAAAGAGGTGTTCTTTCGGAAAACAAATCCATTACAGTGATGAAACAAGCATTGCTCTTAATTGATGCAAAGAACCGGTCGCGCGAGTCTGCTCTTTATGGATTAAAACTATCCCACATTAAGAAGAGTGCTGTTTAATTGTGGGTGTGCGATGTGCCCTTCATGAATCACGTGTCATAGTCAGCATTCCATGCCGGTATCACGCTGACTATAAAAGAGCAGCCCGTTCTCTCTCTCAGTACATCTTCTCAGCAGCAAGCTCCAATAGTGCAGAGGTAACAACTTTTAGGGAGTTTTCTTTAATGTTGAGACTCTCAAACGGCTGGTGGAACTCAACACACCGAATTGAGATTCTCGCAATTGATTGGTTTTACATGTTTTGAGCATAAGCATTTTTGTGTTTTCATTTCTATCGCTGCACAGATGGCTTTGACTTTTGGTGTGGTACTCCTCCTTTGCGGGATCGGGGGAATCATGGCTGTAAGTAGAGAATTTTCCATTCCTCCTTCCACTCATTGTGTTTCGTTTAGTAGATCCAACAATTTGAACAATTTTCTTCTTCTTCTTCTTCTTCTTACAGTGCGCAAGCGAGTGCAAAAGTTCGTAGCCTCCAAGTATTCAGCGTCTGACTTGAATACTGTTTTGTCAAACTGTGTTGTATTTTTGTTGCAGACCCTTCTTGTCCAGACGGCTGGTTCCTGCTGAATGATCGCTGTTTCATCTTCGTAGAACAACCAAGGAATTTCACAGAAGCAGAGGTATGAAATATTGATTTTAGAATCAGTCACAAGATATCGCTGTCTGTATATGTAACACTTTGCGCTGATAGACCTGCTTTCAAGCATTTGAGCGCAAGATTTGTGTCTTTCTTGATTTAAAAGATTTTTTTTTTAACGTTCTCTCGTTAGAAAGTTTGCATCTTAAAAGGCGGAAACCTGGCGTCTATCCGAAATGCTCTGGAGAACGAGCTAGTCAAAGCACTTATAGTAGAGGCGGGCTTTGCAGCTGGAAGCACCTGGATTGGATTCAGTGACGCAATAACGGTGAAACATCTGCGTTTATTTGACACATCAACTTTGAGAATGGAGGGGTAGATAACCGTAGCGTCACTATGTGTGTTGGGTTTCCAGGAGGGCGAGTTTCTCTGGACTGATGGCTCTGCATTCAAATTCACTGACTTTGCGCCTACGCAGCCAGACAACTTCAATATGAGTGAGGACTGTGGAGAGATTAACATCAGTAAGTAAACATATTCTTTACGCCGATCAGAATATTTTTGTCACGTCTGGTCTGTTTTAGGAAAATACAACAAATGCAACATGCACAGAGAATCCTCGCTAAAGCTCTCTTTGCTCTATTTGCAGCAACTCAATGGAATGACGACGACTGCTTCGATCTGAACAACTTTGTCTGCGCCAAAGATGTGTCCTGCCATTAGTAATCCTCGTCTCATCCACAATATTCTAAGACGACACTGAACTTCGATGTAGTGTCCCTCGACCAAGAATTATCATCGCCTTTTCTTCTTTTCCTTTAACGTGGTTCCATGTTTCCATGATTGTCAGTCAAACTAATTCGCAAGATTCAACGGGTTTTCTGCAATAAACAAGTTTATCTATCAATGCACCTATTTGTCTGTTTACTTTCTGAATGGTCGGTCTGTCAGCTTACGATCTCACTGAAGGGAGAATGAAGTCCCCCAAAGTCAAGTGCTTTTCATTCTGACAGGAAAAAAAGAAAACCCCGAAGAATAACTCTTAACGGGGAAAATTCCTAAGCTTTGTTTCATTTTCTCAACCAGCTATTGCAAGGGATTTAGGAATTACACCAGCTACAGTCCGTAATACCATCAAAAGGTTCAGAGAATCCTGAGAAATCACTGCACCCAAGTGGCAAAGCCCAAAACCAACACTTAATGCCCGTGACCTTCGATCCGTCGGGCGTTACTGCATCAAAAAAGCGTGTTAAGGATATCACCACATGGGTTCAGGAACACTTCCGAAAACCACTGTCAGTAACTACAGTTGGTCGCTACATCTGTAATTTCAAGTTAAAACTTGACCATGCAAAACCATGGTCCGAAATACCATCAAAAGGTTCAGAGAAACCTGAGAAATCACTGCACCCAAGTGGCAAAGCCCAAAACCAACACTTAATGCCCGTGACCTTCGATCCGTCGGGCGTTACTGCATCAAAAAAGCGTGTTAAGGATATCACCACATGGGTTCAGGAACACTTCCGAAAACCACTGTCAGTAACTACAGTTGGTCGCTACATCTGTAATTTCAAGTTAAAACTTGACCATGCAAAACCATGGTCCGAAATACCATCAAAAGGTTCAGAGAATCCTGAGAAATCACTGCACCTAAGTGGCAAAGCCCAAAACCAACACTTAATGCCCGTGACCTTCGATCCGTCGGGCGTTACTGCATCAAAAAAGCGTGTTAAGGATATCACCACATGGGTTCAGGAACACTTCCGAAAACCACTGTCAGTAACTACAGTTGGTCGCTACATCTGTAATTTCAAGTTAAAACTTGACCATGCAAAACCATGGTCCGAAATACCATCAAAAGGTTCAGAGAATCCTGAGAAATCACTGCACCTAAGTGGCAAAGCCCAAAACCAACACTTAATGCCCGTGACCTTCGATCCGTCGGGCGTTACTGCATCAAAAAAGCGTGTTAAGGATATCACCACATGGGTTCAGGAACACTTCCGAAAACCACTGTCAGTAACTACAGTTGGTCGCTACATCTGTAATTTCAAGTTAAAACTTGACCATGCAAAACCATGGTCCGAAATACCATCAAAAGGTTCAGAGAAACCTGAGAAATCACTGCACCCAAGTGGCAAAGCCCAAAACCAACACTTAATGCCCGTGACCTTCGATCCGTCGGGCGTTACTGCATCAAAAAAGCGTGTTAAGGATATCACCACATGGGTTCAGGAACACTTCCGAAAACCACTGTCAGTAACTACAGTTGGTCGCTACATCTGTAATTTCAAGTTAAAACTTGACCATGCAAAACCATGGTCCGAAATACCATCAAAAGGTTCAGAGAATCCTGAGAAATCACTGCACCTAAGTGGCAAAGCCCAAAACCAACACTTAATGCCCGTGACCTTCGATCCGTCGGGCGTTACTGCATCAAAAAAGCGTGTTAAGGATATCACCACATGGGTTCAGGAACACTTCCGAAAACCACTGTCAGTAACTACAGTTGGTCGCTACATCTGTAATTTCAAGTTAAAACTTGACCATGCAAAACCATGGTCCGAAATACCATCAAAAGGTTCAGAGAATCCTGAGAAATCACTGCACCTAAGTGGCAAAGCCCAAAACCAACACTTAATGCCCGTGACCTTCGATCCGTCGGGCGTTACTGCATCAAAAAAGCGTGTTAAGGATATCACCACATGGGTTCAGGAACACTTCCGAAAACCACTGTCAGTAACTACAGTTGGTCGCTACATCTGTAATTTCAAGTTAAAACTTGACCATGCAAAACCATGGTCCGAAATACCATCAAAAGGTTCAGAGAAACCTGAGAAATCACTGCACCCAAGTGGCAAAGCCCAAAACCAACACTTAATGCCCGTGACCTTCGATCCGTCGGGCGTTACTGCATCAAAAAAGCGTGTTAAGGATATCACCACATGGGTTCAGGAACACTTCCGAAAACCACTGTCAGTAACTACAGTTGGTCGCTACATCTGTAATTTCAAGTTAAAACTTGACCATGCAAAACCATGGTGCGAAATACCATCAAAAGGTTCAGAGAATCCTGAGAAATCACTGCACCTAAGTGGCAAAGCCCAAAACCAACACTTGATTCCCGTGACCTTCGATCCCTCGGGCGGTACTGCATCAAAAAGCGTGTTAAGGATATCACCACATGGGTTCAGGAACACTTCCGAAAACCACTGTCAGTAACTACAGTTGGTCGCTACATCTGTAATTTCAAGTTAAAACTTGACCATGCAAAACCATGGTCCGAAATACCATCAAAAGGTTCAGAGAATCCTGAGAAATCACTGCACCTAGGTGGCAAAGCCCAAAACCAACACTTGATGCCCGTGACCTTCAAATCCCTCGGGCGTTACTGCATCAAAAAGCGTGTTAAGGATATCACCACATGGGTTCAGGAACACTTCCGAAAACCACTGTCAGTAACTACAGTTGGTCGCTACATCTGTAATTTTAAGTTAAAACTTGACCATGCAAAACCAAAGCCATTTATCAACAACACCCAGAAACACTTCGTTGGGCCGGAGCTTATCTAAGATGGACTGATACAAAGTGTAAAAGTGTTCTGTGGTCTGACGGGTCCACATTTCAAATGTTTTTTGGAAACTGTGGACATCATCCAACGAAGAGGAAAATAACCATCTGGATTGTTCTAATCGCAAAGTTAAAAAGTGGTATGGTGGTGCATTAGTGCATAAGGCATGGGTAACTTACAAATCTGTGAAGGCACTATTAATGCTGAAAGGTACATGCAGGTTTTGGAGCAACATATGTTGTCATCCAAGCAAGGTATTTTTCATGGACGCCCCTGCTTATTTCGGCAAGACAATGCCGAGCCACATTCTGCATGCGTTACAACAGTGTGGCTTCATGCTAAAAGAGTGCCTGCAGTCCTGACCTGTCCCCCATTGAAAATGTGTGGTGCATTAGGAAGCGTGAAACATGACAACGGACTTAAGCTGTACATCGAACAAGAATGAGAAATAATTCCAGTTCAAAAATGTTTCTTCTCAGTTCCCAAACGTTTATCGAGTGTTGTTAAAAGGAAAGGCCATGTACCACAGTGGTAAAAATCCCCCTTCAATTGAATATAAGCTGAAAAGGATTTGCAAATCATTGTATTCTGTTTGTATTTATTATTTACACAACATGCCAACTTCACTGGTTTTGAGTTTTGGATTTGTGTATTTTTTTCGTCTTATTCCACTCTCGTCCCAACAATTTGACCCTCTGTCTTCTTTCTTTCTATTCCCTTCTGCTCCAGTTCAACTATATATATATATATATATATATATATATATATATATATATATATATATATATATACATACAAAGCCTGTTTCCATATGAGTTGGGAAATTGTGTTAGATGTAAATATAAACGGAATACAATGATTTGCAAATCATTTTCAACCCATATTCAGTTGAATATGCTACAAAGGCAACATATTTGATGTTCAAACTCATAAACATTTGTTCTTTTGCAAATAATCATTAACTTCAGAATTTGATGCCAGCATCACGTGACAAAGAAGTTGGGAAAGGTGGTAATAAATACTGACAAAGTTGAGGAATGCTCATCAAACACTTATTTTGAACATCCCACAGGTGTGCAGGCTATTTGGGAACAGGGGGGTGCCATGATTGGGTATAAAAGCAGCTTCCATGAAATGCTAAGTAATTCACAAACAAGGATGGGGGAAGGGTCACCACATTTTAAGCAAATTGTCGAACAGTTTTAGAACAACATTTCTCAACGAGCAATTGCAAGGACTTTAGGGATTTTACCATCTAGGGTCCGTAAAATCATCAAAAAGTTCAGAGAATCTGGAGAAATCACTGCACGCAAGCGATGATATTACGGACTTTTAATCCCTCAGGCGGTACTGCATCAAAAACCGATATCAGTGTGTAAAGGATATCACCACACGGGCTTAGGAACACTACATCTTGCCGATTGTATTGTATTGTACCATATGTCCCGGCAAGAAATCTGCGTCCAAAGGACTCCGGCTTATTAGTGATCCCCAAAGCCCAAAAAAAGTCTGCGGGCTGTAGAGCTTTTTCATTTCGGGCTCCAGTACTCTGGAATGCCCTCCCGGTAACAGTTCGAGATGCTACCTCAGTAGAAGCATTTAAGTCTCACCTTAAAACTCATTTGTATGCTCTAGCCTTTAAATAGACTCCCTTTTCAGACCAGTTGATCTGCCGTTTCTTTTCTTTTTCTTCTATGTCCCACTCTCCTTTGTGGAGGGAGTCCGGTCCGATCCGGTGGCCATGTACTGCTCGCCTGTGTATCGGCTGGGGACATCTCTGCGCTGCTGATCAGCCTCCTCTTGGGATGGTTTCCTGCTGGCTCCGCTGTGAACGGGACTCTCGCTGCTGTGTTGGATCCGCTTTGGACTGGACTCTCGCGACTGTGTTGGATCCATTATGGATTGATCTTTCACAGTATCATGTTCTCATAGTCATCATTGTCACCGACGTCCCACTGGGTCATTATTGTCACCGATGTCCCACTGGGTGTGAGTTTTCCTTGCCCTTATGTGGGCCTACCGAGGATGTCGTAGTGGTTTGTGCAGCCCTTTGAGACACTAGTGATTTAGGGCTATATAAGTAAACATTGATTGATTGATTGACATAAAACCCCTGTCAGTAACTACAGTTGGTTGCTACATCTGTAAGTGCAAATTAAAACTCTACTATGCAAAGCAAAACCCATTTATCAACAACACCAAGGAACGCCGCCGGCTTGGCTGGGCCCGAGCTCACCTAAGATGGACTGATGCAAAGTAGAAAAGTGTCCTGTGGTCTGAAGAGTCCACATTTCCAATTATATTTGGAAACTGTGGACGTGGTGTCCTCGAGAACAAAGAGGAAAATAACCATCCGGATTGTTATAGGCGCAAAGTTGAAAAGCCAGCATCTGTGATGGTATGGGGGTGTTTTAGTGCCCAAGGCGTCTGTGAAGGCACCATTAATGCGGAAAGGTCCATACAGGTTTTGGAGCAACATATGTTGTCATCCAAGCAACATTATCATGGACGCCCCTGCTTATTTCAGCAAGACAAGTGTTACAACACCGTGGTTTCGTAAAAAAAAGAGTGCAGGTACTTTCCTGGCCCGCCTAAAGTCCAGACCTGTCTCCCATTGAACGACTGAAGCTCTGCATAAAACTAAAATGGGAAAGAATTCCACTTTCAAAGCTTCAACAATTAGTTTCCTCAGTTCCCAAACGTTTATTGAGTGTTGTTAAAAGAAAAGGTGATGTAACACAGTGGTGAACATGCCCTTTCCCAACTACTTTGACACGTGTTGCAGCCATAAAATTTTAAGTTAATTATTTGCAAAAAAAAATAAAGTTTATGAGTTTGGACATCAAATATCTTGTCTTTGTAGTGCATTCAATTGAATATGGGTTGAAACTGATTTGCAAATCATTGTATTCCGTTTATATTTACATCTAACACAATTTCCCAACTCATATAGAAACGGGGTTTGTATATAAACAAACCCCAAAAGCAGTGAAGTTGGCACGTTGTGTAAATGGTAAATAAAAACAGAATACAATGATTTGCAAATCCTTTTCAACTTATATTCAATTGAATAGACTGCAAAGACAACATATTTAATGTTCACACTGAGGAACTTAATTTTTTGTGTGCAAATAATCATAATTTAATGGCAGCAACACATTGCAAAAAAGTTGTTAGAGGGGCAATTTTACCACTGTGTTACATGGCCTTTCCTTTTAACAACACTCAGTAAAGGTTTGAGAACTGAGGAGACACATTTTTGAAGTGGAATTATTTCAGCTTAAGTTGCTCAGTCTAGTACCTGCACTCTTTGACTATAAAGCCACGCTGTTGTAACACGTGGCTTGTTATTGTCTTGCTGAAATAAGCAGGGGCGTCCATGATAACGATGGCAACACTTGTTGCTCCAAAACCTGTGTGAACCTTTCAGCATTAAAGGTGTCTTCACAGATGTGTAAGTTACCCATGCCTTGGGCACTAATACACTCCCATATCATCACAGATTCTGGCCTAGAACAATCCGGAGGGTTCTTTTCCTCTTTGTTCCGGAGGACACTACGTCCACAGTTTCCCCCCAAAATTTGAAATGTGGACTCGTCAGACCACGGAACACTTTTCCACTTTGCGTCAGTCCATCTTAGATGAGCTCAGGCCCAGCGTTTCCGGGTGTTGTTGATAAATGGCTTTCGCTTTGCATCACTTGCACTTACAGATGTATGGACCAACTGTAGTTACTGAAAGTGGTTTTCTGAAGTGTTCCTGAGCCCATGTGGTGATATCCTTTACACACGCTTTTTGATCAGGGATCGAAGGTCCGTAATATCATCGCTTACGTACAGTGATTTCTCCAGATTCTTTGAACCTTTTGATGATATTACGGACCGTAGATGGTGAAATTCCTAAATTCCTTGCAATAGCTCGTTGAGAAATGTTGTTCCTACACTGTTCGACAATTTGCTCAGACATTTGTTGACAAAGTGGTGACCTTCGCCTCCTGTCCTTGTTTGTGAATGACTGAGCATTTCATGGAAGCTGCTTTAATCCCCAATCATAGCACCCACCTGTTCCCAATTAGCCTGTTCACCTGTTGGATGTTCCAAATAAGTGTTTGATGAGCATTCCTCAACTTCTCAGTCTTTTTTGCCACATGCGACAGCTTTTTTTGAAACATGTTGCAGGCATCAAATTCCAAATGTCCGAATATTGAATTGAATATAAGCTCCTCTTTCGTCTGCAGTAACATATTGTGTCATTTATCATTCTATTATTTTGTCAACATTATGAGCGACAAACTGTAAAAAACTTGATTACTACTCCACTTGTTAATTTACTGTTAATACCTGCTTATTTTCTGTTTCAACATGTTCTATCTACACTTCTGTTAAAATGTATTAATCACTTATTCTTCTCTTGTTTGATACTTTACATTAGTTTTGGATGATATCATAAATGTAGGTATCGATCCGATACCAAGTAGGTACAGGATCATACATTGGTCATATTGAAAGTCCTCATGTGTCCGTAAACATAATATATGAATTTTAAAAAAAGGAAAAAAGATTTTGTGACGATAAAAAAGATCGATCTAATCATAGTTGTATCGACTAGATACACTCTTGTACTTGGTATCATTACAGTGGATGTCAGGTGTAGATCCACCAATGGCATTTGTCATTAGCGGTGACGCCGGTGAGCTGTTGTATCCTCATACGATGCATAGTGAAGCACGTTAGCTATTCCTCGTCCTCAAGTGATAATAATACAGGTAAGAAACTTACTTTATTTGTCGCCATGGAGGCTAGAATTAGTGACTTGGAAGAAGCTAAAACACTGCCGACTGCGGATGGACGATAGCCACGTTCACCTTTATCTTTAGTTTTTAGACCAAAATGCATCCATTCTCCCTTTTCTGTCGACACACTGTGTGCGATTGTAAGTACTCAGTGTGCGCGCGCTGCCGAACATGCTCCTCTGCTCGTAAAACCAGCAATGTCACGATGTGTCATTGCCTGTTAAAAAATGTTTTTTTTTTTTTTAAATGGGGTACCTGTACTTTTCAAACAGAGTATAATACCGTTTTTGATTGATTAGTACTGCGATGCTATAAAACAAACCCCGTTTCCATATGAGTTGGGAAATTGTGTTTGATGTCAGCGAGGTCTCTGCCCGGGAATGGCAGGCTACCAGACCGCAGCCCACGCTGGCCGAGAAGTCAATGAAGGGCGCTCCGTACTTCGCTCCGTACTCCCGAACCCCCACCCACCCATGGATGTGTGTAAGGCCCCCGGAGTGTCTACTGTGTGTTTAAAATTAAGGAGGTCAGCCGTTACAGCCAACCTCCAGTCCCTATGGATGTGTGTACTGGAGCGTGAGTGAGACATGTATGCTTGTACGTTTGTAGGAACAAAAATGCGAATAATATTGGGGAAAATCAAGGCCATGGTGGGTCCCAACCATGCTGAGACCCCAAACCCTAAGTGTCTAACATGCAGCTACTGTAAAATTGAGGGATGGACGAGCAGGGGACAAAACAGGAGGACTGGAGCCCCATAGAGTCATCCTCATTCCCCCGCCATGCCTCCCCGCAGGAAAATCCCTCAAGGTTTTGTATGAGTGTGTGACTGTTTGTGTGCTATATGTAGGAGGAGCAGAGGGCTCAGACATATCCCCCCAACAACTCCCCGTCCACGCAGGAGACAACCAAACACTATGGCCAGGATGCCGGGTCCCCCCCACAGCCCATGTCCCCGCAGGCGCACCACACCAATTTAACATGATGACATGTGAGTCCACCCCCTGCCAAACAAAACCAACGCTTGCCCGCCTCAACCCAACTCTGCGTAGTCCATACCAGCAACCCCACACAGATGAACTGCATAGACACTATGCCCAACGCGAACACCGCATCCACACAGCAATGCGCCCATACGAGTCCCGGCCAGGCAACGGAGCCCCTCAACGGGGGAAGAAGTCCTTACATCCCATCCACATGTCAGCACCCAAACCAGACAGCAAGACAATGCCAGCCATCCCCCACGACTCCACAAGTGCACAGTTACCAATCACAGTACCCCGACTACTCCAACCCAACACAGCAACACCAACTGCTGGTAGCACCACAGCAACCACCACCACCACCACCACCGCCCATTCACTATACAAACACCCAAACAAAACCGAAACAAAAGAGTGACAGACTCCGCAAACTGCAACAACGCACACACCCAACTACTACCGAGGCCGCCAACCTACCAAAACCATCTCATCCACAACCCGGCCAATTGAGCCATTAGAAATCCACCCCCGGCCAACCAAACGCCCCAAAGCGCCGCTGACCCCGCCCAGCGACACAGCCCCGTACAGTTAATGACCGCGCCAGAAAATGCCATCGAGAGACGAACAGTACACAGCTTCCCCATGTTGGGGAGGAATTTATCTGCAACTTGGCCCCCAGTAGTCAACCCACCACCAGTCCGACCGCCCCCAAGCATGCCCGTAGATCCCACCTACATCCACTCCACTAAGCCCTCTCTCAAATTTTTGTTTTAAAGGCCTACTGAAATCCACTACTACCGACCACGCAATCTGACAGTGTGGCGCATATTTGTAACAGTGTTAAAGTTGTTTATACGGTCACCCTCAGTGAGACCTGTATGGCTGTTGACCAAGTCTGCATGCATTCACTTAAAGGCCTACTGAAACCCAATACTACCGACCACGCAGTCTGATAGTTTATATATCGATGATGAAATATTAACATTGCAACACATGCCAATACGGCCTTTTTAGTTTACTAAATTGCAATTTTAAATTTCCCGTGAGTTTCTTGTTGAAAACGTCGCGGAATGATGACGCGTGCGTGTGACGTCACGGACTGTCAGGAAATATCAGCGCTGCACAAAACACGGCTAAAAGTCGTCTCTGTTCATGGCGTAATTACACAGTATTTTGGACATCTGTGTTGCTGAATCTTTTGCAATTGGTTCATTTAATAATGGAGACTATAAAGAACAATGCTGTTGGTGGAAAGCGGTGGATTGCAGCTGTCTTTAGCACCAAGACACAGCCGGTGTTTCTTTGTTTGTTGTGAAGCGGAGCGGTCAAGCGAACATGCTTTCTTTACGTCAACCAGCATGTTTTTGGATGGGGAAATTGTGATATATATCTTACCGGAGACATCATTGGATTACTCGTCGTCCTGCAGCAGCTGTCAAAAAAAGCAGCTTGTGAGCTTGGCTCTGTCTCGCCAAATTTCTTCCCCCCTACAAAAACCTTCCCCCCGGAAGACATTTGGCGCGACAGACCCTTTAATGCCTGAAGGACCCCGATGAGGGCGTGATAATACCAAGTTATATGACTCTTAAGGGTTACAGATACAAAATTAGCAAAGTAAAAATAGCTTGAAAGGTTAGTATTCTGGAATGCTAATATTTTTTCCTTACCGTTATTTTTCACCAATGACAATCAGCCAATTATAATGCTTTTAAAACAAGCAGCTGCGTGGGTTGCTTTAAGCAAGTTATATGACTCTTAAGGGTCACAGCTGCAAATTTAGTGAAGCAAAAATAGCTTGAAAGGTTAGCATGCTGGAATGCTAATATTTTTTCCTTACCGTTATTTTTCACCAATGTGAATTAGTCAATTATATTTATATAGCGCTTTTCTCAAGTGACTCAAAGCGCTTTACATAGTGACACCCAATATCTAAGTTACATTTAAACCAGTCTGGGTGGCACTGGGAGCAGGTGGGTAAAGTGTCTTGCCCAAGGACACAGCGGCAGAAACTAGGATGACACAAGCGGGAATCGAACATGCAACCCTCAAGTTGCTGGCACGGCCACTCTACCAACCGAGCTATGCCGTCCAATGACAATCAGCCAATTATAATGCTTTTAAAACAGGCAGCTGTGTGGGCTGCTTTAAGGTCCTTCCACCCTCGATGGGGTCCTTCAGGCATTAGAGGGTCTGTCACGCCAAATGTCTTCCGGGGGGAAGGTTTTTGTAGGGGGGAAGAAATTTGGCGTGACAGCTCCTTGGCTTCTCTCTGAGACACTTTGTGTTCACCGAAGCCATCCGACCTCGAGGTATGTCTTTACAATCTTTACAATCTCACTAAAACACTATTAAAACAATAAGCAGATAAGGGATCTTCCAGAATTATCTTAGTAAATGTGTCTAATTACATCTGAAACGCTCACACTGCCGCCGCCCGGAGCAGTCGATTTTTTATTTTTTTCTAGTCCTTCACTATCAATATCCTGATTCATGAATCTTTCATCCTCGCTCAAATTAATGGGGAAATTGTCGCTTTCTCGGTCCAAATTGCTCTTACTGCTGGTGGCTCCCATTATAAACAATGTGAGGACGTGAGGAGCCCTCACCCTTGTGACATCATGGTCTGCTACTTCCGGTACAGGCAAGGCTTTTTTATTTAGCGACCAAAAGTTGCGAACTTTATCGTGGATGTTCTTTACTAAATCCTTTCAGCAAAAATATGGCAATATCGCGAAATGATCAAGTATGACACATAGAATGGACCTGCTATCCCCGTTTAAATAAGAAAATCTCATTTCAGTAGGCCTTTAAATAAACAAGCCTGGTCGTTAACAGTGCCCAGTGCCACCAAACCCTGCAACCCATCCCTCCTGCTCACCACCCATCAGGCATCCCATCCGGCAAAAGGCCACAAGGGCCCGGTCCAGCGCCCACAGCCGGCACCTCAGCAGACATGCGCTGCGATCAGCATTGCAGCACTGTCCCTTCTCGGACAAATTTTTACACAGGTAAGTGTAATTCTTGAATCTCCGGCACTTAGCTCTGTATGGACTCATTGATCATTTAAAAAGTGAGTTCGGAGAGGAAGCGACACCAGGAGGACCACGCACACACAGGAAAATACATCAGAAAGAACGCGCCACAGGCAGCTTCATAACAAAGATGGAGGTGGATCATCCAGACATGCCTATGTTTCTCCTTCTTCTACATGTACAGGCGCTTTTGAAAATGACAAATACCTTAAAGGCCTACTGAAATGAGATTTTCTTATTTAGGCGGGGACAGCAGGTCCATTCTATGTGTCATACTTGATCATTTCGCGATATTGCCATATTTTTGCTGAAAGGATTTAGTAGAGAACATCCACGATAAAGTTCGCAACTTTTGGTCGCTAATAAAAAAGCCTTGCCTGTACCGGAAGTAGCAGACGATGTGCGCGTGACGTCACGGGTTGTGAGGCTCCTCACATCCTCACATTGTTTACAATCATGGACACCAGCAGCTAGAGCGATTCGGACCGAGAAAGCGACTATTTCCCCATTAATTTGAGCGAGGATGAAAGATTTGTGGATGAGGAAAGTTAGAATGAAGGACTAGAAAAAAAAAGTAACACAAATATAATAATAAAAAGGTGCGGGCAGTGGGAACGATTCAGATGTTATTAGACACATTTACTAGGATAATTCTGGAAAATCTCCTATCTGCTTATTGTGTTACTAGTGTTTTAGTGAGATTATATGGTACCTGAAAGTCGGAGGGGTGTGGCTACGGTTGTGGTGACTGCCAGTGTCTCTGAGGGAAGCCACACAGCTGCAGGAGGACACAAGCTCCGCTCATGTCTAGGGTAAGAGCCGACTTATTACCACAATTTTCTCACCGGAACCTGCCGGTTGACATGTTCGCTTGACTGCTCTGTTCCATAGTAAAGCTTCATCTTTGGGAATGTAAACAAGGAAACACCGGCTGTGTTTGTGTTGCTAAAAGCAGCTGCAATACACCACTTCCCACCTCCATCTTTCTACTTTGACTTCTCCATTATTAATTGAACAAATTGCAAAAGATTCAGCAACACATAATTATGGACATCAACATCTCTGTCCCCCCCTCCCAAACACTCACGCAAAATATCCTTCCGGTACATCAAATCCATCTCCCCCTCTGCTTTCTCAGCCTCCCTCACCACCATAACATCGACCTGTGCTCCCGAGCTACCCGACAACCCCTCTGACCTGGTGAACTTCTACAATCACACACTCTCCTCCTGTCTTGACCAGTTAGCTCCCATAAAAACCAAAATTGTCACTTTCACACACTCAGCACCTTGGTACACCCCTGAACTTCCATCCATCCATTTTCTACCGCTTATTCCCTTTTGGGGTCGCGGGGGGCGCTGGCGCCTATCTCAGCTACAATCGGGCGGAAAGCGGGGTACACCCTGGACAAGTCGCCACCTCATCGCAGGGCCAACACAGATAGACAGACAACATTCACACTCACACACTAGGGCCAATTCACTTAATGAAATCCCGCAAACGCCAACTGGAAAGACTTTACAAGAAAACTGGTTTTCAAGCCTACACTGATCACCTCCACCAATGCCCTCAACTCTGCTCGATCCACCTACTACTCCGACCTGATACACTCTGGCTCTTCCAACCCCAAAGCTCTCTTCTCCACAATAAATAAACTCCTCAAACCTACTGACAACATCTCAAACACCTTCAACACTTCCAAATGTAACGCCTTTCTATTGATTGATTGATATATTTTTATTTCAAATATGCAAAAAAAACAAAAAAAACAAACGAGAGCAAGCATGATCCAATACAGTGCTATAGCCTTAACGGCTATTATAACAAAATGAAAACAATGGAGAATAAAAAACAAAAACAAATGAGCATTCGACTTTTTTTTTTTTTTTACATATTTGAAAAGGAGTGAGAAGAAGTATACACTTATTTAATCCCACCCCTTTTCTTTAAATCATAAATTACTCTGAGCTCGAACTTCCTTGTTCACTCTATGTACAAACTTAATGAACTTGTATATAAATAAATGATAAATATATACATACATATGCACACTACACACATACATAGCCACACCGTTACCACAAGTGCTCATGGAAATAGTATCATGAAAAAAAAACAAAAAAAAAACAGCAGTACCAGTGCCTCAATGGGCAGCCCCTAACTCTTTTGTAACACAAGAAACCTAATATCAAAGCCCTTCTTCATGTCTGTACCTCTGGAATACCATGTACCTAAACTATCATTCTTCCAAAACAAAATAGACACCATTTACAGCAACCTGATTTCCTCCTGCCACTCACTCCTCCTCCCCACCTGCTTCTCCCCCCTGCACCGCTCTGTCCCTGTCCCACTTCTCTCCTGTTTCCCCAAAATAGCTATCCAAACTCATGGTGGGCATGAAAAGCTCCACCTGTGCTCTGGACCCCATCCCATCCACTCTGGTTAAAAACTGTCTCCCACCCATTTCCCCAGTCATCATCAACATCATTAACTCCTCCTTCAGCTCCGGCTTAGTCCCTGTCACCCTGAAACTGGCCGCTGTCACCCCCATCCTCAAAAAACCTGGACTTAACCCTGACACCATGAGCAACTTCCGGCCCATCTCAAACCAAAATACTGGAACGTGCCGTCGCTACTCAACTCAAAAATCATCTCACTTCCAATGATCTGTTCGAACCATTTCAATCCGGCTTCCGCGCACGTCACAGCACTGAAACAGCCCTTCTCAAAGTCACCAATGACCTCCTCCTCTCCACAGACTCCGGCCACCTTAGTATTCTCCTCCTCCTTGACCCCACAGCAGCTTTTGACACCATCAGCCACACCATCCTCCTTTCCCGCCTGGAATCATCCCTCAACATCACCGGCTCTGCCCTCTCCTGGTTAAGGTCATATCTCACTAACAGAAAGCAATACATCAGTATAAACAACTGTACCTCCTCCACTGCCCCTCTGTCACAAGGTGTCCCCCAGGCTTCGATGCTTGGTCCACTTCTCTTCATCCTGTACATGCTCTGCCTCGGTAACATCATCCGCCGCCATCACCTCCTATTCCACTGCTACGCAGATGATCAATCAATCAATCAATCAATGTTTATTTATATAGCCCCAAATCACAAATGTCTCAAAGGACTGCACAAATCATTACGACTACAACATCCTCGGAAGAACCCACAAAAGGGCAAGGAAAACTCACACCCAGTGGGCAGGGAGAATTCACATCCAGTGGGACGCCAGTGACAATGCTGACGATGAGAAACCTTGGAGAGGACCTCAGATGTGGGCAACCCCCCCCTCTAGGGGACCGAAAGCAATGGATGTCGAGCGGGTCTAACATGATACTGTGAAAGTTCAATCCATAGTGGCTCCAACACAGCCGCGAGAGTTCAGTTCAAAGCGGATCCAAGACAGCAGCTAGAGTCCCGTCCACAAGAGACCATCTCAAGCGGAGGCGGATCAGCAGCGTAGAGATGTCCCCAACCGATACAGGCGAGCGGTCCATCCTGGGTCCCGACGAGCGGTCCATCCTGGGTCTCGACTCTGGACAGCCAGTACTTCATCCATGGTCATCGGACCGGACCCCCTCCACAAGGGAGGGGGGAACATAGGAGAAAGAAAAGAAGCGGCAGATCAACTGGTCTAAAAAGGAGGTCTATTTAAAGGCTAAAGTATACGGATGAGTTTTAAGGTGAGACTTAAATGCTTCTACTGAGGTAGCATCTCGAACTGTTACCGGGAGGGCATTCCAGAGTACTGGAGCCCGAACGGAAAACGCTCTATAGCCGGCAGACTTTTTTGGGGCTCTAGGAATCACTAATAAGCCGGAGTCTTTTGAACGCAGATTTCTTGCCGGGACATATGGTACAATACAATCGGCAAGATAGGATGGAGCTAGACCGTGTAGTATTTTATACGTAAGTAGTAAAACCTGAAAGTCACATCTTAAGTGCACAGGAAGCCAGTACAGGCGTAATGTGATCAAACTTTCTTGTTCTTGTCAAAAGTCTAGCAGCCGCATTTTGTACCAACTGTAATCTTTTAATGCTAGACATGCGGAGACCCGAAAATAATACGTTACAGTAGTCGAGGCGAGACGTAACAAACGCATGGATAATGATCTCAGCGTCTTTAGTGGACAAAATGGAGCGAATTTTAGCGATATTACGGAGATGAAAGAAGGCCGTTTTAGTAACGCTTTTAATGTGTGCCTCAAAGGAGAGAGTTGGGTCGAAGATAATACCCAGATTTTTTACAGAGTCACTTTGTTTTATTATTTGGTTGTCAAATGTTAAATGATGTCCAGTTATACATCTCCACAAAATCCATCTCCTCCATAACTCTCTCCACCCTGACCAACTGCCTCACTGAAATCAAATCATGGATGCACTCCAACTTCCTCAACTGTGACAAACCTGACATGCTCATAATCGGCCCCAAATCCCTCACCAAAACTGTCACAACTTCCACTTTTCTGTCGACAACTCCACTCTGTCCCCATCCTCTCACATCCGCAACCTTGGAGTCATTCTGGACAATAACCTCTCTATTCAACACCAATGTCAACCACATCACAAGAACGGCTTTCTTTCACCTCAAAAATATTGCCCGTCTCCGTACATCCCTCTCCTTCTCTGCCGCTGAAACCCTGATCCATGCCTTCATCACCTCCAGACTTGATTACTGTAACAGCATCCTCTATGGCTCATCTTCCAAAATTCTCAATAAACTCCAATACATTCAAAACTCTGCCGCCCGTCTGCTCACCCACACCCGCTCCCGTGAACACATCACCCCAGTCCTCCATAAACTCCACTGGCTCCCCGTTTCTCACCGGATCCTCCTCCTTACCCATAAAGCCCTCCACGACCAGGCCCCCTGCTACCTCACCAACCTGCTTCACCGCCATACCCCTTCATGCAGCCTCCGCTCCTCCGATGCCAAGCTCCTCTCCCCACCACTCAGAACCAAGCTCCGGACCTGGGGCGATAGAGCCTTCTCCATCGCCGCTCCCACCCTCTGGAACACGCTTCCAAAACCCATTCGTGACTGCCCAGACCTTCCCACCTTCAAAAGCCTTCTCAAAACACACCTCTTCAGATCTGCTTTTAACATGTGATTAGTGTTCTGTGTCTTGTAATTGTCCTGTGTTATGTATTTTACAATGTACTGCTTTTACATTTCCTGTATTTTATATTATTACTTAAAATTGTTTTATATTTAAATTCTTTTTTATCCTGCAAAGCGCCTTTGAGTGCTTAGAAAAGCGCTATATCAAATAAAATGTATTATTATTATCATTATTATTATTATTAGATGTCCAGAATACTGTGTAATTATGCGATTAAAGCAGACTACTTATAGCATGGGTGTCAAACTCTGGCCCGTGGGCCAAACCTGGCCCGCCGTTTAATTTCATTTGGCCCTTGAGGCAATATCAAATTAACATTAGAGCTGGCCCGCCGGGAACACCAAATTCACCGCTAATACTCATATTTGCCAACCTTCCCGATTTTCCCGGGAGACTCCCGAAGTTTAGTGCCCTTCCCGAAAATCTCCCAGGGCAACCATTCTCCCGATTTCCACCCGGACAACAATATTGGGAGCATGCCTTAAAGGCACTGTCCTCTACAATATGCCGTCACGTCCTCTTTTCCTCCATATAAACAGCGTGTTGGCCAAGTCACATAATATATGCGGCTTTCACACACATATATGCGAATGCCACCATACTTGGTCAACAGCCATAAAGGTCACACTAAACAACTTTAACATTGTTACAAATATGCGCCACACTGTGAACCCACACCAAACAAGAATGATAAAACAGATTTCGGGAGAACAACCGCACCGTAAGACAACATAAACACAACAGAACAAATACCCAGAACCCCTTGCAGCACTAACTCTTCCAAAACGCTACAATATACACCACCCGCTACCACCAAACCCCGCCCACCTCATTTTTATTTTACTTTCAAATTTATTAGCCTGTGGAAAAAGTTAATGTTGATATTTACCTCAGAAGGCTGCAAATAGAAAGGAGACATTATTTTTTTTT
This sequence comes from Nerophis ophidion, assembly GCF_033978795.1. Taxonomy (NCBI): domain Eukaryota; kingdom Metazoa; phylum Chordata; class Actinopteri; order Syngnathiformes; family Syngnathidae; genus Nerophis; species Nerophis ophidion. The sequence goes on along the minus strand of NC_084616.1, from coordinate 17,215,992 downwards.
AATTACATTTTATTTAATATACCACTGATGTTTTTTTCGTTTGTTTTTTGAAAGTTGATATTGCACTATTATGTTATATAAGATCTGCCTGTTCCATGGGAGGAAGCCCGAGTACCCGGAGGGAACCCACGCAGTCACGGGGAGAACATGCATACTCCACACAGAAAGATCCCGAGCCCGGGATTGAACCCATGATTTTTTCGACCAGTTGATCTGCCGTTTCTTTTCTTTTCAATTCGGGCTCCAGTACTCTGGAATGCCCTCCCGGTAACAGTTCGAGATGCTACCTCAGTAGAAGCATTTAAGTCTCACCTTAAAACTCATTTGAATACTATAGCCTTTAAATAGACTCCCTTTTTAGAGCAGTTGATCTGCCGTTTCTTTTCTTTTTCTCCTATGTCCCACTCTCCCTTGTGGAGGGGGTCCGGTCCGATCCGGTGGCCATGTACTGCTTGCCTGTGTATCGGCTGGGGACATCTCTGCGCTGCTGATCCGCCTCCGCTTGGGATAGTTTCCTACTGGCTCCGCTGTGAACGGGACTCTCGCTGCTGTGTTGGATCCGCTTTGGACTGGACTCTTGCGACTGTGTTGGATCCATTATGGATTGAACTTTCACAGTATCATGTTGGACCCGCTCGACATCCATTGCTTTCGTCCTCTCCAAGGTTCTCATAGTCATCATTGTTACCGACGTCCCACTGGGTGTGAGTTTTCCTTGCCCTTATGTGGGCCTACCGAGGATGTCGTAGTGGTTTGTGCAGACCTTTGAGACACTAGTGATTTAGGGCTATATAAGTAAACATTGATTGATTGATTGATTGATACTCAGGACCTTCGTATCGTGAGACAGATGCACTAACCCCTGGTCCACCGTGCTGCGCTATTTAAGCCTTGCTTGTTCAATATTCATTGCAAAACTTGTTTGGGTCCCTATTAAAAGGTTAATTTGTTCAACCTTGGCCCGCGGCTTTGTTCAGTTTTAAATTTTGGCCCACTCCATATTTGAGTTTGACACCCCTGACTTATAGCTTGGATCGGGCTGGAAAAAAATGTCCGCTACAACCTGTGAAGTCAAATGCACACGTCATTGTACCGCGACCTTTTCAGGATATATTGCGCGAAATTTAAAATTGCAATTTAGTAAACTAAAAAGGCCGTATTGGCATGTGTTGCAATGTTAATATTTCAGCATTGATATATAAACTATCAGACTGCGTGGTCGGTAGTAGTGGGTTTCAGTAGGCCTTTAAGTGAATGCATGCATACTTGGTCAACAGCCATACAGGTCACACTGAGGGTGGCCGTATAAACAACTTTAACACTGTTACAAATATGCGCCACACTGTCAGCCCACACCAAACAAGAATGACAAACACATTTCGGGAGAACATCCGCACTGTAACGCAACATGAACACAAAAGAACAAATACCCAGAACCCCTTGCAGCACTAACTCTTCCGGGACGCTACCACACCCACCTCCCGATTTCAGAGGTTTCCAGATTGGCGAGTATGGCTGGAGCATAAATTTAGATGCCGTCCGTGATGTACTTTGGCCAGTCCATTAATTGTTGAGTTTAATGACGAGTTGAGTTTATGACCACATGACATTCTCCCAATTCCCTGCTGTATCATCCATGTATCCATTTTGGTATAAACTCAACTTGTCGTGTTTGGAGGAAGAAGAATACTGAGTTGCATCCCAAGAACACCATACCTACTGTGACGCATGGGGGTGGAAACATCATGCTTTGGGGCTGTTTTTCCGCTAAGGGGACAGGACGATTGATCCGTGTTAAGGAAAGAATGAATGGGGCCATGTATCGTGAGATTTTGAGCCAAAACCTCCTTTCATCAGAGAGAACTTTGAATGGTTGACCAAATACTTATTTTCCACCATAATTTACAGATAAATTCTTTAAAATTCCTACAATGTGAATTCCTGGATTTTTTTTCACATTCTGTCTCTCACAGTTGAAGTGTACCTATGTTGAAAATGACAGACCTCTGTCATCATTTTAAGTGGGAGAACTTGCACTATCGGTGGCTGACTAAATACTTTTTTGCCCCACTGTATTTAGAACAGACCTGGGCAAATTAAGGCCCGGTGAGCTTTTCAATCTGGCCCGCCGGACATTCCCAAATAATTTTTTTTAGATCTTTAAGATGGAAAGTCCATCATCCATCCATCATCTTCCGCTTATCCGAGGTCGGGTCGCGGGGGCAACAGCCTAAGCAGGGAAACCCAGACTTCCCTCTCCCCAGCCACTTCGTCTAGCTCTTCCCGGGGGATCCCGAGGCGTTCCCAGGCCAGCCGGGAGACATAGTCTTCCCAACGTGTCCTGGGTCTTCCCCGTGGCCTCCTACCGGTTGGACGTGCCCTAAACACCTCCCTAGGGAGGCGTTCGGGTGGCATCCTGACCAGATGCCCGAACCACCTCATCTGGCTCCTCTCGATGTGAAGGAGCAGCGGCTTTACTTTGAGTTCCTCCCGGATGACGGAGCTTCTCACCCTATCTCTAAGGGAGAGCCCCGCCACACGGCGGAGGAAACTCATTTCGGCCGCTTGTACCCGTGATCTTATCCTTTCGGTCATGACCCAAAGCTCATGACCATAGGTGAGGATGGGAACGTAGATCGACCGGTAAATAGAGAGCTTTGCCTTCCGGCTCAGCTCCTTCTTCACCACAACGGACCGGTACAACGTCCGCATTACTGAAGACGCCGCACCGATCCGCCTGTCGATCTCACGATCCACTCTTCCCTCACTCGTGAACAAGACTCCTAGGTACTTGAACTCCTCCACTTGGGGCAGGGTCTCCTCCCCAACCCGGAGATGGCACTCCACCCTTTTCCGGGCGAGAACCATGGACTCGGACTTGGAGGTGCTGATTCTCATTCCGGTCGCTTCACACTCGGCTGCGAACCGATCCAGCGAGAGCTGAAGATCCCGGTCAGATGAAGCCATCAGGACCACATCATCTGCAAAAAGCAGAGACCTAATCCTGCGGTTACCAAACCGGAACCCCTCAACGCCTTGACTGCGCCTAGAAATTCTGTCCATAAAAGTTATGAACAGAATCGGTGACAAAGGACAGCCTTGGCGGAGTCCAACCCTCACTGGAAATGTGTTCGACTTACTGCCGGCAATGCGGACCAAGCTCTGGCACTGATCGTACAGGGAACGGACCGCCACAATAAGACAGTCCGATACCCCATACTCTCTGAGCACTCCCCACAGGACTTCCCGAGGGACACGGTCGAATGCCTTCTCCAAGTCCACAAAGCACATGTAGACTGGTTGGGCAAACTCCCATGCACCCTCAAGAACCCTGCCGAGAGTATAGAGTTGGTCCACAGTTCCACGACCAGGACGAAAACCACACTGTTCCTCCTGAATCCGAGGTTCGACTATTCGACGTAGCCTCCTCTCCAGTACACCTGAATAAACCTTACCGGGAAGGCTGAGGAGTGTGATCCCACGATAGTTGGAACACACCCTCCGGTCCCCCTTCTTAAAGAGAGGAACCACCACCCCAGTCTGCCAATCCAGAGGTACCGCCCCCGATGTCCACGCGATGCTGCAAAGTCTTGTCAACCAAGACAGCCCCACAGCATCCAGAGCCTTAAGGAACTCCGGGCGGATCTCGTCCACCCCTGGGGCCTTGCCACCGAGGAGCTTTTTAACTACCTCAGCGACCTCAGCCCCAGAAATAGGAGAGTCCACCACAGATTCCCCAGGCACTGCTTCCTCATAGGAAGACGTGTTGGTGGGATTGAGGAGGTCTTCGAAGTATTCCTTCCACCTATCCACAACATCCGCAGTCGAGGTCAGCAGAACACCATCCGCACCATACACGGTGTTGATAGTGCACTGCTTCCCCTTCCTGAGGCGGCGGACGGTGGTCCAGAATCGCTTCGAAGCCGTCCGGAAGTCGTTTTCCATGGCTTCCCCGAACTCTTCCCATGTCCGAGTTTTTGCCTCCGCGACCGCTGAAGCTGCACACCGCTTGGCCTGTCGGTACCTGTCCACTGCCTCCGGAGTCCTATGAGCCAAAAGGACCCGATAGGACTCCTTCTTCAGCTTGACGGCATCCCTCACCATTGGTGTCCACCAAGGGGTTTTAGGATTGCCGCCCCGACAGGCACCAACTACCTTGCGGCCACAGCTCCGATCTGCCGCCTCAACAATAGAGGTGCGGAACATGGTCCACTCTGACTCAATGTCCAGCACCTCCCTCGTGACATGTTCAAAGTTCTTCCGGAGGTGGGAATTGAAACTTTGTCTGACAGGAGACTCTGCCAGACGTTCCCAGCAGACCCTCACAATGCGTTTGGGCCTCCCGGGTCTGTCCGGCATCCTCCCCCACCATCGCAGCCAACTCACCACCAGGTGGTGATCGGTAGAAAGCTCCGCCCCTCTCTTCACCCGAGTGTCCATAACATGAGGCCGCAAATCCGATGACACAACTACAAAGTCGATCATGGAACTACGGCCTAGGGTGTCCTGGTGCCAAGTGCACATATGCACACCCTTATGTTTGAACATGGTGTTTGTTATGGACAAACTGTGACGAGCACAAAAGTCCAATAACAAAACACCACTCGGGTTCAGATCCGGGCAGCCATTCTTCCCAATCACGCCTCTCCAGGTTTCACTGTCGTTGCCGACGTGAGCGTTGAAGTCTCCCAGTAGGACAAGGGAATCACCCGGGGGAGCACTTTCCAGTACTCCCTCGAGCGTTCCCAAAAAGGGTGGGTACTCTGAACTGCTGTTTGGTGCAAAAGCACAAACAACAGTCAGGACCCGTCCCCCCACCCGAAGGCGGAGGGAGGCTACCCTTTCGTCCACCGGGTTGAACTCCAACGTACAGGCTTTGAGCCGGGGGGAAACAAGAATTGCCACCCCAGCCCGTCGCCTCTCACTGCCGGCAACGCCGGAGTGGAAGAGGGTCCAATCCCTCTCGAGAGAAGTGGTTCCAGAGCCCTTGCTGTGCGTCGAAGTGAGTCCGACTATATCCAGCCGGAATTTCTCGACTTCGCGCACTAGCTCAGGCTCTTTCCCCCCCAGTGACGTGACGTTCCACGTCCCAAGAGCTAGCTTCTGTAGCCGGGGATCGGACCGCCAAGTGCCCTGCCTTCGGCTGTCGCCCAGCTCACAATGCACCCGACCACTATGGCCCCTGCTATGGGTGGTGAGCCCATTGGAGGGGTGACCCACGTTGCCTCTTCGGGCTGTGCCCAGCCGGGCCCCATGGGAACAGGCCCGGCCACCAGGCGCTCGCCATCGTGCCCCACCTCTGGGCCTGGCTCCAGAGGGGGGCCCCGGTGACCCGCGTCCGGGCGAGGGAAATCTGGGTCCATGATTTTTCTTCTTCATAAAGGTCTTCGAGCTGCTCTTTGTCTGATCCCTCACCTAGAACCTGTTTGCCTTGGGAGACCCTACCAGGGGGCTTTATGCCCCCGGACAACATAGCTCCTAGGATCATTGGGACACGCAAACTCCTCTACCACGATAAGGTTGCAGCTCAGAGAGGATGGAAAGTGTAGCTGGCATTATGATGTGCAGTCATGTATTCTAACGACCGAAAGTCTTGAACTATATTGTTCTATATTGAACTATGTTGTTCCAAAACCTGTATGTACCTTTCAGAATTAATGGTGCCTTCACAGATGTGTAAGTTACCCATGCCTTGGGCACTAATGCACCCCCATACCATCACAGATGCTGGCTTTTGAACTTTGAACAGTCTGGATGGTTCGCTTCCCCTTTGGTCCGGATGACACGATGTTGAATATTTCCGAAAATGATTTGAAATGTGGACTCGTCAGACCACAGAACAGTTTTCCACTTCGTATCAGTCCATCTTAGATGATCTCGGGACCAGAGAAGCCGGCGGCGTTTTTGGATGTTGTTGATAAATGGGTTTTGCCTTGCATAGTAGAGCTTTTCAACTTGCACTTACAGATTTTTCTGAAGTGCTCCTGAGCCCATGTGGTGATATCCTTTAGAGATTGATGTCGGTTTTTGATACAGTGCCATCTGAGGGATCGAAGGTCTGGGTCATTCAATGTTGGTTTCCGGCCATGCCGCTTACGTGGAGTGATTTCTCCAGATTCTCTGAACATTTTGACGATATTATGGACCGTAGTTGTTGAAATCCCTAAATTACTTGCAATTGCACTTTGAGAAAGGTTGTTCTTAAACTGTTTGACTATTTGCTCACGCAGTTGTGGACAAAGGGGTGTACCTCGCCCCATCCTTTCTTGTGAAAGACTGAGCATTTTTTGGGAAGCTGTTTTTATACCCAATCATGATTTTAGAAGCTATTTTGTAACTGCAAACTGTGGTCGGTGTGTGTCTGTCGATGAGAGACACCACTACGGCATGTACTGAAAAAAGAAGAAGCACATTTCATGGTCATTTAGGAAGTTACAACATGGCTAACGCTTCCAATTCCAAGTGGAATTCTGGTAGGCTAAAAAGTGAACATTTCTACAGACACAGATGATATGAATAGATAGATAGATAGATAGATAGATAGATAGATAGATAGATAGATAGATAGATAGATAGATAGATAGATAGATAGATAGATAGATAGATAGATAGATAGATAGATAGATAGATAGATAAATATATGGATAGATAGATAGATAGTACTTTATTGATTACTTCAGGAGAGTTCCTTCAGGAAAATTAAAATTCCAGCAGCAGTGTACAGAGTTGAGTTCAAGGGACACAAAAATCATTCGATTAAATTATGACAATAAAATCATACCATATCACGTAATCAAGTCAAGAAAAGTAAAGAAAAAAAGCCCTTTCATGGACACATACTTAATATACAATACAACCACATGTCATTTACATCATCACACAAAGACAAGACATGCTCCTGTTCACATCTGTCATCATTTGTAAAAACAACCATGATTTTAACAGACGTACCTCACAATTTTCCCCAAAATGCTGTCATGGATGAATATAATACACATTCAGTTGATCTGTCAAACATAATGGCCACCTTATTCAGTATTATCATTTGTATTATTTTTCAAGTTTTAAATCTCTAGATCAGGGGTAGGGAACCTATGGCTCTAGAGCCAGATGTGGCTCTTTTGATGACTGCATCTGGCTCGCTCATAAATCTGAGCTGACGTTGCTTAACACGATAAGTAATGAATAATTCCACTTGTAATCACAGTGTTAAAAATATAAAACATTCTCATGTATTTTTAATCCATCCATCCGTTTTCTACCGCACCTGTTCAAGAAGTTGCGTAAATGGTAAGAAGTTATTTATTTATTATTGGTTAGTGTGGGGCCTGCCCTCCTGGGGGTTCTTCAGACCCCCCAGCACCGACATGAGAGCCTGTTTCAGGGTTACAATATTGTTTTATTTTTCAATTTTATTTTTCAATAAGTCTCTCAGTTGCTTTCCAGCAATAGTATTTCCAGCCGCAACCCAGTCTCTGCTGCTTATAACAGAGCGACAGGTGATTAGATAACAAGGCCCAGGTGGGCCGTCTACGCACCTGTCGCTGCAGGCCCACAGGCCACGCCCCCTCCACAGTTAGCTTCAGAATAACAATGTTATTACAAAGAATAAGAGACCTATTATACCCTAGAAATGTTGGTCTCACTTAAAAATGCACGTGTTCAGTTGTGTTTAGTGTTAAGAAAAAACATTATATGGCTCTTACGGAAATATATTTTTAAATATTTGGCTTTCTGGCTCTCTCAGCCAAAAAGGTTCCCGACCCCTGCTCTAGATCAACATTAGGTCATTCTGTCAATATAACAATTTTAAAGATTTAAGTTGTATGCTCTTTTTATCAAAGAAAACCCTGTTTTTAATGGAAAAAACACAAAATATGCAATATTTCACCCAATAAAATTTTCAAGTGAAATATTTCATATTTCATAACAACTGGAGCCTTAAAAAGGTCAATCACTCATAACACCATTGATTTTATTTTCTATATTTTTGAGCAATGACACTTAAAAACAAACCACGTTAAAATTATTGGGATCAAAAAGGGTCCTACTCATTGAAGTGTTTAAAAACATAATTTACATATATTTTTTTACTGTTTACTTTTAACACAATAATCTCGAGATCACCTTCAGATCTATCCGTCAATTATAAGTTGTATTGTTGTTTATATATGGGAAACACTGTGGTGGAAGGTCCGAAACTTAAACAGCAACAAAGTGGATTTAGTACAAAAGTTTTATTTACCCAAATATCAAAAAGTACAGGTTGGATCTACAGTCATGCAAAATCATGCAAATCATATCAAATGTTGGTCCACTGGCTTTTTATATGTTTTCCTCATGTGTCAAGGTCTTTTTGTTTTGCAACTGCTTGTTCCAAAACAACCGTGGATCTCTTAGTCATAACAAACAGTCATAACATTTCTTAGACTGGTCAGAGCGACCACAAACTCAACTTTCCCCCACATATGATCCCTTGGTTCTGAATAGAAAAAAAGAAAAGAGTAGACCTCTTAAAGCTTTTTCACAGATTTTCTTTTAGGGCTTCTACAGACACAAAATGTTCTTTAAAGGACAGAAATTCCACTACAACACAAAAAATGCAAAATTTCCTCCCAAAAATATATCTCAAAGTGGAATATTTAATGTGATTTTTTTGGAGTCTTGAGTAGGTCAATAATTCATAACGACATAGATTTTGATTCAGTATTATCTTTTATTTACTTATCTTAATGTCTATATTGCTCTGTTTACTCTTTGCAGTATTTACTACTTCTAACTTCTATTCCCCTTTTTTTAACCTGACTTTTATCTTCCAAATTACTTATTTTACCTTTTGTTTCGCTTCTTTTCCCTTCTATCTAACTTATTTTACCTTTTCTATTCCTTTGTTTACCTTTTATTTACTACTTCTAACTTCTATTTCCCCTTTTTTATTGACTTTTTACCTTCCATATTCTTTCCTTTACCTTTTATTTAGCTTATTTTACCTTCTATTTAACTTCTTTTACCTTTAATATTATTTTGTTTACATTTTATTTACTACTTCTAACTTCTAGTTCCCCATTTTACTGACTTTTTACCTTCTATATTCTTTCCTTTACCTTTTATTTAGCTTCTTTTACCATCTATTTAACTTCTTTTACCTTTTATATTCCTTTGTTTACCTTTTATTTACTACTTCTAACTTCTAGTTCCCCTTTTTTTTACTGACTTTTTACCTTCTATATTCTTTCCTTTACCTTTTATTTCGCTTCTTTACCTTCTAATTAACTTATCTTACTGTCTATATTCCGCCGTTTACCTTTTATTTACTACTTCTAACTTCTATTTCCCCTTTTTACTTACTTTTTACCTTCTATATTCTTTCCTTAACCTTTTATTTCGCTTCTTTACCTTCTGCTTAACTTATCTTACCGTGTATATTCCTCCGTTTACCTTTTATTTACTACTTTTAACTTCTATTCCCCCTTTTTAACCTGACTTTTACCTTCCAAATGACTGATTTTACCTTTTTTTTTAGCTTCTTTTACCTTCTATCTAACTTCTTTTACCTTTTATATTCCTTTGTTTTACCTTTTATTTACTACTTCTAACTTCTATTTCCCCTTTTTTATTGACTTTTTACCTTCTATATTCTTTCCTTTACCTTTTATTTCGCTTCTTTACCTTCTAATTAACTTATCTTACTGTCTATATTCCTCCGTTTACCTTTTATTTACTACTTCTAACTTCTATTTCCCCTTTTTACTAACTTTTTACCTTGTATATTCTTTCCTTTACCTTTTATTTCGCTTCTTTACCTTCTACTTAACTTATCTTACCGTTAATATTCCTCCGTTTACCTTTTATTTACTACTTTTAACTTCTATTCCTCCTTTTTAACCTGACTTTTACCTTCCAAATTACTGATTTTACCTTTTGTTTAGCTTCTTTTACCTTCTATCTAACGTCTTTTACCTTTTATATCCCTTTTTTTTACCTTTTATTTACTACTTCTAACTTCTATTTCCCCCTTTTTTTACTGACTATTTACCTTCTATATTTTTTTTCTTTACCTTTTATTTCGCTTCTTTTACCTTCTATTTAACTTATTATACCTTTTATATTCCTTTGTTTACCTTTTATTTACTACTTCTAACTTCTATTCCCCTTTTTTACTTGACTTTTACAGTCCATATTCTTTCTTTTACCTCTTATTTTGCTTCTTTACCTTCTATTTAACTTATCTTACCATCTATATTCCACCGTTTACCTTTTATTTACTACTTGTAACTTCTGTTCCCCCTTTTTAACCTGACTTTTACCTTCCAAATTACTTCTTTTGCCTTTTGTTTAGCTTCTTTTACCTTTTATATTCCTTTGTTTACCTTTTATTTACTACTTCTAACTTCTAGTTCCCTTTTTTTTTACTGACTTTTTACCTTCTATATTCTTTCCTTTGCCTTTTATTTCGCTTCTTTACCTTCTAATTAACTTATCTTACTGTCTATATTCCTCCGTTTACCTTTTGTTTTCTACTTCTAACTTCTATTTCCCCTTTTTACTTACTTTTTACCTTCTATATTATTTCCTTTACCTTTTATTTCGCTTCTTTACCTTCTAATTAACTTATCTTACCGTGTATATTCCTCCGTTTACCTTTTATTTACTACTTCTAACTTCTATTCCCCTTTTTTACTTGACTTTTACCTTCCATATTCTTTCTTTTACCTCTCATTTCGCTTCTTTACCTTCTATTTAACTTATCTTACCATCTATATTCCACCGTTTACCTTTTATTTACTACTTCTAACTTCTGTTCCCCCTTTTTAACCTGACTTTTACCTTCCAAATTACTTCTTTTGCCTTTTGTTTAGCTTCTTTTACCTTCTATATTCCTTTGTTTACCTTTTATTTACTACATCTAACTTCTATTTCCCCTTTTTTTTACTGACTTTTTACCTTCTATATTCTTTCCTTTACCTTTTATTTCGCTTCTTTACCCTCTATTTAACTTGTCTTACCATTTATATTCCTCTGTTTACCTTTTTTCTACTACTTGTAACTTCTATTCCCCCTTTTTAACCTGACTTTTACCTTCCAAATTACTTATTTTACCTTTTGTTTAGCTTATTTTACCTTTTGTTTAGCTTCTTTTACCTTTTATAGTCCTTTGTTTACTTTTTATGTACTACTTTTAACTTCTATTTTCCCCTTTTTATTGACGTGTTACCTTCTGTATTCTTTCCTTTACCTTTTATTACGCTTCTTTTACCTTCTATTTAACTTCTTTTACCTTTTATATTCCTTTGTTTACCTTTTATTTACTACTTCTAACTTCTATTTCCCCTTTTTTATTGACTTTTTATCTTCTATATTCTTTCCTTTACCTTTTATTTTGCTTCTTTTACCTTTTGTTCAACTTCTTTTACTTTTTATATTCCTTGATTTACCTTTTATTTACTACTTCGTACTTCTATTTCCCCTTTCTTAACAGACGTTTTACCATCTACATTCTTCCCTTTACCTTTTATTTCGCTTCTTTACCTTCTATTTAACTTATCTTACTGTCTATATTCCTCCGTTTACCTTTTATTTACTACTTCTAACTTCTATTCCCCCTTTTTTAACCTGACTTTTACCTTCCAAATTACTTCTTTTACCTTTTGTTTAGCTTATTTTACCTTCTATCTAACTTCTTTTACCTTCTATATCCCTTTTTTTTACCTTTTATTTACTACTTCTAACTTCTATTTCCCCTTTTTTTTACTGACTATTTGCCTTCTATATTTTTTTTCTTTACCTTTTATTTCGCTTCTTTGCCTTCTATTTAACGCCTTTTACCTTCTATATTTCTTTGTTTACCTTTTATTTACCACTTCTAACTTCTATTTCCCCTTTGTACTGACTTTTTACCTTCTATATTCTTTCCTTTACCTTTTATTTTGCTTCTTTACCTTCTATTTAACTTATCTTACCATCTATATTCCTCCGTTTACCTTTTATTTACTACTTCTAACTTCTGTTCCCCCTTTTTAAACCTGACTTTTACCTTCCAAATGACTTCTTTTGCCTTTTGTTTAGCTTCTTTTACCTTCTATATTCCTTTGTTTACCTTTTATTTACTACATCTAACTTCTATTTCCCCTTTTTTTTACTGACTTTTTACCTTCTATAGTCTTTCCTTTACCTTTTATTTCACTTCTTTACCTTCTATTTAACTTATCTTACCATTTATATTCCTCTGTTTACCTTTTTTCTACTACTTGTAATTTCTATTCCCCCTTTTTAACCTGGCTTTTACCTTCCAAATTACTTATTTTACCTTTTGTTTTGCTTTTTTAACTTCTATATTCATTTGTTTACCTTTTATTTACTACTTCTAACTTCTATTTCCCCTTTTTTGTTGAATTTTGACCTTCTATATTCTTTCCTTTACGTTTTATTTAACTTCTTTTACCTTTTATTTAACTTATTTGACCTTTTATAATCCTTTGTTTACATTTTATTTACTACCTCTAACTTCTATTCCCCTTTTTTACCTGACTTTTACCTTCCATATTCTTTCCTTTACCTTTTATTTCGCTTCTTTACCTTCTATTTAACTTATCTTACCATCTATATTCCTCTGTTTACCTTTTATTTACTACTTCTCACTTCTATTTCCCCTTTTCTTAACTTTTTACCTTCTATATTCTTTCTTTTACCTTTTATTTCGCTTCTTTTACCTTCTATCTAACTTATTTTACCTTTTATATTCCTTTGTTTACTTTTTATTTACTACTTCTAACTTCTATTTCCCCTTTTTACTGACTTTTTACCTCCTATATTCTTTCCTTTACCTTTTATTTCGCTTCTTTACCTTCTATTTAACTTCTTTTACTGTTTATATTCCTCCGTTTACCTTTTATTTACTACTTCTAACTTCTATTCCCCCTTTTTTTAACTGACTTTTACCTTCCAAATTACTTATTTTACCTTTTGTTTAGCTTCTTTTACCTTCTATCTAACTTCTTTTACCTTTTATATTCCATCTTTTACCTTTTATTTACTACTTGTAACTTTTATTTCCCCTTTTTACTGACTCTTTACCTTCTATATTCTTTCCTTTACCTTTTATTTTGCTTCTTTTACCTTCCATTTAACTTATCTTACATCTATATTCCTCCGTTTACCTTTTATTTACTACTTCTATTTTCTGTTCCCCCTTTTTAACCTGACTTTTACTTTCCAAATTACTTCTTTTACCTTTTATTTTGCTTCTTTACCTTCTATTTAACTTATCATACCGTTTATATTCCTCCGTTTACCTTTTATTTACTACTTCTAACTTCTATTCCCCCTTTTTTTAACCTGACTTTTACCTTCCAAATTACTTATTTTACCTTTTGTTTAGCTTCTTTTCCCTTCCAACTTCTTTTACCCTTTTTATTCCTTTGTTTACCTTTTATTTACTACTTCTAACTTCTATTTCCCCTTTTTTACTGACTTTTTACCTTCTATATTCTTTCCTTTACCTTTCATTTCACTTCTATTTAACTTCTTTTACCTTCTATATTCTTTTGTTTACCTTTTATTTACTACTTCTGACTTCTATTTCCCCCTTTTTTTTACTGACTTTTTACCTTCTATATTCTTTGCTTTACCTTTTATTACTTTTCTTTTACCTTCTATCTAACTTATTTTACCTTTTACATTCCTTTGTTTACCTTTTATTTACGACTTCTCAATTCTATTTCTCCTTTTTACTGATTTTTTACCTTCTATATTCTTTCCTTTACCTTTTATTTCGCTTATTTTACCTTCTATCTAACTCCTTTTACCTTTTATATTCCTTTGTTTACATTTTATTTACTACTTCTAACTTCTTTTTCCCCCTTTTTACCTGACGTTTACCTTCCAAATTCTTTCCTTTACCTTTTATTTCGCTTCTTTACCTTCTATTTAACTTATCTTACCGTCTATGTTCCTCCGTTTACCTTTTATTTACTACTTTTAACTTCTGTTCCCCCTTTTTAACCTGACTTTTACCTTCCAAATTACTTCGTTTACCTTTTGTTTAGCTTCTTTTACCTTCTATCTAACTTCTTTTACCTTTTATATCCCTTTGTGTACTTTTATTTACTACTTCTAACTTCTATTTTCCCTTTTTACTGACTTTTTACCTTCTATATTCTTTCCTTTACCTTTTATTTTGCTTATTTACCTTCTATTTAACTTATCTTACTGTTTATATTCCCCCGTTTACCTTTTATTTACTACTTCTAACTTCTATTCCCCCTTTTTAACCTGACTTTTACCTTCAAAATAACTCATTTTAACTTTTGTTTAGCTTCTTTTACCTTTTATATTCTTTTGTTTACTTTTTATTTACTACATTTAACTTCTATTTTCTCTTTTTTACTGACTTTTTACCTTCTATATTATTTCCTTTACCTTTTATTTTGCTTCTTTTACCTTCTATCTAACTTCTTTTGCCTTATATATTTCTTTGTTTACCTTTTATTTACTACTTCTAACTTCTATTTCCCCTTTTTACTGACTTTTTACCTTCTATATTCTTTCCTATACCATTTATTACTTTTCTTTTACCTTCTATCTAACTTCTTTTACCTTTTATATTCCTTTGTTTACCTTTTATTTACTACTTCTAACTTCTATTTCCCCTTTTTACTGACTTTTTACCTTCTATATTCTTTCCTTTACCGTTTATTTCGCTTTTTTACCTTCTATTTAACTTATCTTACCGTCTATATTCCTCCGTTTACCTTTTATTTACTACTTCTAACTTCTATTCCCCCTTTTTAACCTGACTTTTACCTTCCAAATTACTTATATTACCTTTTGTTTAGCTTCTTTTACCTTCTATCTAACTTCTCTTACCTTTTATATTCATTTGTTTACCTTTTATTTACTACTTTTAACTTCTATTTCCCCTTTTTTGTTGACTTTTTACCTTCTACATTCATTCCTTTACGTTTTATTTAGCTTATTTTACCTTCTATTTAACTTATTTTACCTTTTATATTCCTTTGTTTACCTTTTATTTACTACTTCTAACTTCTATTTCCCCTTTTTTACCTGACATTTACCTTCCATAATCTTTCCTTTACCTTTTATTTCGCTTCTTTACCTTCTATTTAACTTATCTTACGTCTATCTCCATTTACCTTTTATTTACTACTTTTATTTACTACTTCTAACTTCTGTTCCCCCTTTTTAACCTGACTTTTACCTTCCAAATTACTTCTTTTACCTTTTGTTTAGCTTCTTTTACTTTCTATCTAATTTCTTTTACCTTTTATATCCCTTTGTGTACTTTTTATTTACTACTTCTAACTTCCATTTTCCCCTTTTTTTACTGACTTTTTACCTTCTATATTCTTTCCTTTACCTTTTATTTCGCTTCTTTACCTTCTATTTAACTTATCTTACCATTCATATTGCTCCGTTTACCTTTTATTTACTACTTCTAACTTCTATTCCCCCTTTTTAAACCTGACTTTTACCTTCCAAATGACTTCTTTTACCTTTTGTTTTAGGTTATATAACCTTCTATCTAACTTCTTTTACCTTTTATATTCCTTTGTTTTACCTTTTATTTACTACTTCCAACTTTAATTTCCCCTTTTTTTACTGATTTTTTACCTTCTATATTCTTTCCTTTACCTTTTATTTCACTTATTTTACCTTCTATTTAACACATTTTACCTTCTATAATCCTCCGGTGTGAGTGTCGAGAAAAGCATTTTATAAAATAAAATATCCGATCCATTACTATTATTATTACAAATCTGAAAACTACCAAAAATTCTGGATCATCTTTTGGTCTTTCTGTGTTGCAGGTCGGTCAAAATAGATGCCAGGTTCTTGGAACAAACTGAATCTCACAACAAGGAGTTGTCAAGTGATTAATTAGCCGAGGCTAATTGATTAACGTGGACCCCGACTTAAACAAGTTGAAAAACTTATTCGGGTGTTACCATTTAGTGGTCAATTGTACGGAATATGTACTGTACTGTGCAATCTACTAATAAAAGTATCAATCAATCAATCAATCAAAGGCTTGGTCAATCTGGTCCAAAAACAACACCCGAATCCAGTACGACTTGTGATATGTAAATTGTGCAAGACATTTAACAGAAAAAGAAGTACCGAGACAACGCCTTTAGTTGGCATTCACCTAGGAAACGTGGGCGTGAAAATAATAAGCGTTTGTTTCAAGGTTAATTACACTGGACGAGTGGCATACCAAGCAGCAGTACAACCTTGGCGTCACAAGGAGTGGAGGAAGCATTATTTCAGACAACTCATGCCGGGTGTGTCGTCAATTATCACGGTAAAACTCCACCCAGAAATTAAAGTAATTAGTTTGGTGACGTTGAGTTCCAGCAATCAAGGATGCGGTTGGAAAAGCTTTGGTCCAGATGTAAACAACATCCAGATCAGGTCAAACCTGCGGTAGAAATCTCTTCACCATGGCTCCCAAGTGCGCCTACAAGGTGCAGAGATTGTGCAAAATGTTCAAGAACGTAGCGCTTTTGCCACCGAAGCAAACTTTGGCCCGAAAAGAGCGGACGTTGTCATGCCAACCAAACCCTTGGTTGACTCATTCCCTGCTTCAGAGCACAGAACATTGGACAGCAGGTGACTTGGGAGCTGTCAGGGTGTGACGTGACAGTCCATCAAGTAATTAACAAAGAGGCCAAGGGAACATTTCCTGCTTTGCAGCAGCGTCACCATGCCTAGTCTTGTTTGGCCGACAACGACCACCGGCGGACCCCAACGTGGGTCCAAAAAACCGCCCTGATTGATCGGCGTTTGTTCAAACCCATACTGAATGTGCACTGAGGTCCCCAGACGCCGGAGGACGTTGTGGAAAAGCAGATTTGGGAAAGTTCACCGAAGAGCTCCTAAAAGTCACGAAAATGTGCGTGGCCACGATCAAATGTATCAAAAGTTCCCTTTGCGTCGATTTATTTAGTCGCGGCGGACGGGAACTGGTCAGATGTGTCACGTGACACGAGTGACATAGTCCACATTCCAGGGCGGCGTCAGGCTGACATATAAAAGGGTGGCTCGTCCCGGTCCTCGACACAGCCTCTGAACATTGAACACCAAAGCTACTAAGGTAACTCCTCTCAGATTTACACCTCGACTCGGTCAAAAGTGGACGCCGGCGACTTAGCGCCTTGAACTTTCGGACTCTGAACCCAAGGATTTCTTTCCTTTCTCCTTGCACAGATGGCCGTTGCTCTTCGCGTGTTCTTCCTCCTTTGCGGGATCTGCGGTCTGATGACCGGAGGCGTAAGTATCAAACGACATTCGCACTGGGATGTGATTTTTACGCTTTGACGGCAACCGCTGCTCTTTTGTTTTCACAGAGCGCTGATGCCGTGGTGAAAGGTAGGTGGCCGCGACTTGACTGGTTTGATCACACTTTTTTAGTACTGTGTCTAACATAAATGTTTTGTAGTTCCTTCCTGTCCAAAGGGCTATACTCGCGTAGAGGACCGCTGTTTCATTTTTGTACACTCAGAGAGAGACTTTGCTGATGCCCAGGTAACATTCCGTTCTTTTTATATGCTGCACCCAAATATTGTGCATTCAGAAAACAAAAAAAATGAACTCCACACATTTGACCGAAGCTCTTTTTGCATGTTCTTGTTAGTTAACCTGCGAAGCTCTTGGAGCGAATCTGGCCTCGGTTACTAGCGCCGTGGAAAACGCGGTCATCCTGGAGCTCATCAATATAGCCAAGGAGGACCGTCTTGCAGAAACCTGGATTGGATACAACGACATTGCTACGGTAAGACAAGCCTTGCGCTCAGAACGTCAGCCTGCATGTGTCTGTCCTCTCATGGATCTTCAACTTCTCAGGCAAGGAAGGAAGTTAGGTGTTGCTTATTGATATGTGACTTTGCCTTTCAGGATGGCACCTTTGTGTGGACTGATGGAACCACGCCAGGCTTTACTAACTTCGATGGTCCCGCCCCAAATGATAATGGACCCCTGGACTGTGTGTTGATAAACGGAGTAGTGGGTTCACCCGTGAATCGTATGTGACAGTGTCTTTACCTTGTGACTTCTACGCACCTGATTATCAGCACATTCACTCTGCAATTTACCAAACCTTGAATTTTATTTTTGAACAGCCAGCGCTCCTGGACCGTTGTTCTGGGATGCGGTCAACTGCGACGACTTGCATTACTTTGTGTGCGCCAAATGTGCCGAATAGGCCGGTCCTCCTGGAACAACCATTCCAACCACCTTGATGTCTCTTGGAAGGGAATATAAGATGTCTGCGGTGTCTCTGTTTTTCTTTTCTTCTCCTGCAACTATTCAGGTCTTGCCGATTGCTGTCAGTCAAACTAATTTGGAACCTCTCAAATAAAGGAAGGAATCTGTCTATCCGCATCAAGTGTGTCACTCTGTGTTTGTGTGTGAGAGCTGATAGCTGACATTTAAAAAAAATAAAATAAAATAAAGCAGATAATGGACCAAATATAACAACAAACATCCAGAGAGAAAAACAGTGGTCCTCAAAATTACATGTCTAGGTACTCCATATATGGTGGTCAAAAGTTTATATACACTTGAAGGGAACATTTTTGTCCACTAACGACGCTGAGATCATTATCCATGCGTTTGTTACGCCTCGTCTCGATTACTGCAACGTATTATTTTCGGGTCTCCCCATGTCTAGCATTAAAAGATTACAGTTGGTACAAAATGCGGCTGCTAGACTTTTGACAAGAACAAGAAAGTTTGATCATATTACGCCTATACTGGCTCACCTTCACTGGCTTCCTGTGCACTTAAGATGTGACTTTCAGGTTTTACTACTTACGTATAAAATACTACACGGTCTAGCTCCATCCTATCTTGCCGATTGTATTGTACCATATGTCCCGGCAAGAAATCTGCGTTCAAAGGACTCCGGCTTATTAGTGATTCCTAAAGCCCAAAAAAAGTCTGCGGGCTACAGAGCGTTTTCCGTTCGGGCTCCAGTACTCTGGAATGCCCTCCCGGTAACAGTTCGAGATGCTACCTCAGTAGAAGCATCTAAGTCTCACCTTAAAACTCATTTGTATACTCTAGCCTTTAAATAGACTCCCTTTTTAGACCAGTTGATCTGCCGCTTCTTTTCTTTTTCTCCTCTGTCCCCCTCTCCCTTGTGGAGGGGGTCCGGTCCGATGACCATGGATGAAGTACTGGCTGTCCACAGTCGAGACCCAGGATGCACCGCTCGTCGGGACCCAGGATGGACCGCTCGCCTGTGTATCGGTTGGTGACATCTCTACGATGCTGATCCGACTCCGCTTGGGATGGTTTCCTGTGGACGGGACTCTCGCTGCTGTCTTGGGTCAGCTTTGAACTGAACTCTCGCAGCTGTGTTGGAGCCACAATGGGTTGAACTTTCACAGTATCATGTTAGACCCACTCAACATCCATTGCTTTTGGTCCCGTAGGAAGGGGGGGGAGGGTTGCCCACATTTGAGGTCCTCTCCAAGGCTCTCATGGTCATCATTGTCACTGGCGTCCCACAGGGTGTGAATTCTCCCTGCCCACTGGGTGTGAGTTTTCCTTGCACTTATGTGGGTTCTTCCAAGGATGTCGTAGTCGTAGTGGTTTGTGCAGCCCTTTGAGACATTTGTGATTTAGGGCTATATAAATAAACATTGATTGATTAATTGATTGATTGATTGAACATAATGTCATGGAAGTCTTAAGTTTCAAAACAACTTCTACAACTCATATTTTTTTGGAGTGATTGGAGCACATACTTGTTGGTCACAAAAAACATTTGTGAAGTTTGGTTCTTTTATGAATTTATTATGGGTCTACCTGCAGTCCTGGGTTCAAATCCAGGCTCGGGATCTTTCTGTGTGGAGTTTGCATGTTCTCCCCGTGAATGCGTGGGTTCCCTCCGGGTACTCCGGCTTCCTCCCACTTCCAAAGACATGCACCTGGGGATAGGTTGATTGGCAACACTAAATTGGCCCTAGTGTGTGAATGTGAGTGTGAATGTTGTCTGTCTATCTGTGTTGGCCCTGCGATGAGGTGGCGACTTGTCCAGGGTGTACCCTGCCTTCCGCCCGATTGTAGCTGAGATAGGCGCCAGCGCCCCCCGCGACCCCGAAAGGGAATAAGCGGCAGAAAATGGATGGATGGATGGATGGTCTACTGAAAATGGGACCAAATCTGCTGGGTCAAAAGTATACATACAGCAATGTTAATATTTGCTTACATGTCCCCTGGCAAGTTTCACTGCAATAAGGCGCTTTTGGTAGCCATCCACAAGCTTCTGGTTGATTTTATTGGACTACTCCTCCTGAGAAAATTGGTGCGGTTCAGCTAAATTTGACATGCACTTGTTTTTTCAGCATTGTCCACATGTTTAAAGGCCTACTGAAACCCACTACTACCGACCACGCAGTCTGATAGTTTATATATCAATGATGAAATATTAACATTGCAACACATGCCAATATGGCCGGTTTAGTTTACTAAATTGCAATTTTAAATTTCCCGCGAAGTATCCTGTTGAAAACGTCGCGGAATGATGACGCGTGCTTGTGACGTTTTTGGTTGAAGCGGACATGTTCTCCCAGCACCACTCACGGCTAAAAGTCATCTGTTTTTATCGTATAATTACACAGTATTTTGGACATTCGTGTTGCAATTTGTTCAATTAATAATGGAGACTATAAATAAGAATGCTGTTGGTGGAAAGCGGTGGATTGCAGCTTCCTTTAGCAACCGAAACACAGCCGGTGTTTCTTTGTTTGTTGTGAAGCTTTAGTTAACACGTTTCTCTACCACATGTCAACCAGCAAGTTTTTGGATGAGAAAATTGTGATATTAAGTCGTCTCTTACCGGAGACTTGAGCGGAGTTAGGGTCCTCCTGCAGCAGCTGTGATCTTGGCTCCTCCATTGGCTTCTCTCAGAGACACTGGCGGTCACCGCAGCCCTCCGACTTTCAGGTATGACTCTATAATCTTACTAAAACACTATTAACACAATAAGCAGATAAGGGGTTTTCCAGAATTATCCTAGTAAATGTGTCTAATAACATCTGAATCGCTCCCACTGCCGTCGCCTTTTTTCTTCTTCTAGTGCTTCACTCTAACTTTCCTCATCCACAAATCTTTCATCCTCGCTCAAATTAAAGGGGAAATTGTCGCTTTCTCGGTCCGAATCGTTCTTGCTGCTGGTGGCTATGATTGTAAACATTTGAATCCATCCTAGGATTTTTAATCCTAGGATGGATTAAAAACTAAAATTTAAAGACTAATTACATGCAGTGAACTGAAACCGGTCTACAAAGAAAGATGGCAAATAGTTTAAAAACTACACATGGATGTTTTTACTTCTTCCTGTAAGTGTACTAAACCATTAACACATTTGCACTACCAAAAAAGATGGCGTACAGCATGCAATACCGACGTCTACCTGTAGAAGTCATAAATCATAATGATATTCGGACCACAAAAATACTGAAAATAACCAATTCATGGTAGACTTAACCCATCATTGCAGTTACAATGACCCAGCATTTGGGTTGAATATACAACCCTTTTTTGGGTAGAATTAACCCATCTTTTCAGGTAAAAAGACCCAGCATTTGGGTTGAATATATAACCAATTTATTTGGTAGAATTAATATAACATTGCAGTTAAATGACCCATCATCTGGGTTGACTATATAACCAATTTATTTGTTCAAATTAACCCATCATCGCGGTTAAAATGACCCGGCATTTGGGTTGAATATAAAACCAATTTATTTGGTGGAGTTAACCAATCTTTTCAGTTGAAATGACCCAGCAATCCGGTTGACTATACAACCACTTTATTTGGTAAAATTAACCCATCATTGCGGTTAAAATGACCCATCATTTGGGTTGAATGTATAACCAAATTATTTGGTAGAATCAACCCATCTTTTCAGTTAAAATGACACAGCATTTGGGTTGACTACATAGCCAATTTATTTGGTAGAATTAACCCATTGACTCAGTTAAAATAACCCAGCATTTGGGTTGAATATATAACAATTTTTTTTGTTGGTAGAATTAACCCATCATTGTAGTAAAATTACCCAGCATTTGGGTTCAATATACAACCAATGTATGTGGAAGTATTTAAAATAGCATTTCAGTTAAAATGACACAGCCTTTGGGTTGAATATAAAATCAATTTATTTGGTAAAATTACCCCATTTTCAATTAAAATGACACAGCATCTGGGTTGAATAGATAACCAATTTATTTGGTAGAATTAACCCATTTATGCAGTTAAAATGACCCAGCATTTGGGTTGAATACATAACCAATTTATTTGGTAGAATTAATATAACATTGCAGTTAAATGGCCAAGCATTTGTGTTGAATATATAACCAATTTATTTGGTAGAATTAATATAACATTTCAGGTAAATGACCCAGCATTTGGGTTGAATATATAACCCATTTATTAGGTAGAATTAACCCATCTTTTCAGGTAAAAAGACCCAGCATTTCGGTTGAATATACAACCAATGTATTTGGTAGTATTTCATATAGCATTGCAGTTAAAATGACCCAGTATTTGGGTTGAAAATATAACCAATTTATTTGGTAGAATTAATATAGCATTGCAGTTAAAATGACCCAGCATATGGGTTGAATATAGAACAATTTTTTGGTAGAATTAACCCATTGTTGCAGTTAAAATTACACAGCATTTGGGTTGGATATATAACCAATTTATTTGGTAAAATTAAACCATCATTGGAGTAAAAAATACCCAGCATTTGGGTTGAATATATAACCAATTTATTCTGTAGAATTAATATAGCATTGCAGTTAAAAGGACCCAGCATTTGGGTTGAATATACAACCCATTTATTTGGTAGAATTAACCCATTTATGCAGTTAAAATGACCCAGCATTTGGGTTGAATACATAACCAATTTATTTGGTAGAATTAATATAACATTGCAGTTAAATGGCCAAGCATTTGTGTTGAATATATAACCAATTTATTTGGTAGAATTAATATAACATTTCAGGTAAATGACCCAGCATTTGGGTTGAATATATAACCCATTTATTAGGTAGAATTAACCCATCTTTTCAGGTAAAAAGACCCAGCATTTCGGTTGAATATACAACCAATGTATTTGGTAGTATTTCATATAGCATTGCAGTTAAAATGACCCAGTATTTGGGTTGAAAATATAACCAATTTATTTGGTAGAATTAATATAGCATTGCAGTTAAAATGACCCAGCATATGGGTTGAATATAGAACCATTTTTTGGTAGAATTAACCCATTGTTGCAGTTAAAATTACACAGCATTTGGGTTGGATATATAACCAATTTATTTGGTAAAATTAAACCATCATTGGAGTAAAAAATACCCAGCATTTGGGTTGAATATATAACCAATTTATTCTGTAGAATTAATATAGCATTGCAGTTAAAAGGACCCAGCATTTGGGTTGAATATACAACCCATTTATTTGGTAGAATTAACCCATATTTTCAGGTAAGAAGACCCAGCATTTGGGTTGAATATACAGTATAACCAATTTATTTTTTGGTAGAATTAACCCATCATTATAGTAAAATTACACAGCATTTGGGTTGAATGTATAACCAATTTATGTGGCAGTAATTAAAATAGCATTGCAGTTAAAATGACCCAGCATTTGGGTTGAATATACAACCAATTTATTTGGTAGAATTAACCCATCGATGCAGTTGAAATGACCCAGCATTTGGATTGAATATATAACCAATATAATTGGTAGAATTAACCCATCATTGTAGTTAAAATGACCCAGCCTTTAGATTGAATATATAACCAATTTATTTGGTAGAATTAACCCATCATTGCAGTTAAAATGACCCAGCAATTGGGTTGAATATATAACCATTTTTTTAGTACAATTAACCCATCATTGTAGTAAAATTACCCGGCATTTGGATTGAATATATAACTAATTTATTTTGTAGAATTAATATAGCATTGCAGTTAAAATGACCCAGCTTTTGGGTTGAATATATAACCAATTAATTTGGTAGAAAAATATAACATTGCAGTTAAATGACCCATCATTTGGGTTGAATATATAACCAATTTATTTGGTAGAATAAATATAACATTGCAGTTAAATGACCCATCATTTGGGTTGACTATATAACCAATATATTTGTTCAAATTAACCCATCTTTGCGGTTAAAATGACACAGCATTTGGGTTGAATATAGAACCAATTTATTTGGTAGAATTAACACATCTTTTCAGTTGAAATTACCCAGCATTTGGGTTGACTATATAACCAATTTATTTGGTAGAGTTAACCCATCATTGCAGTTAAAATGACTCAGCTTTTGGGTTGAATATAAAACCAATTTGTTTGGTAGAATCAACCCATATTTTCAGTTAAAATGACCAATCATTTAGGTTGAATATATAACCAATTTATTTGGTAGAGTTAATGTAGCATTGCAGTTAAAATGACCCAGCATTTGGGTTAGATATATAACCAATTTATTTGGTAGAATTAATATAGCATTGCAGTTAAAATGACCCAGCATTTGGGTTGAATATAGAACCAACTTATTTGGTCAAATTAATCCAGAATTGCAGTGAAAATGACCTAGCATTTGGTTTGAATATACAACCCATCTAGCTGAGTTAAATCAACCCAGCATTAGTTTGGTCCAATAGTTACACAGCAGCTTTTAGAGTGCACTGTTGCACTCGGAGCACCCGTACTCCGCACTCTACAATGACAGGTGGTGATGCTGAGTCAATTGAAGTCCGTCAGTCCTACTGTTATTTGCGCATGGTGCCGTCTGCCAAAAACATGAAAAGAAGAAGGAGCAGGGTGGGGAGAAACTTACAGGCTAACTCATTTACAGATTGAGTTTGTTTTTCCTCTTTTTTGGGTGGATATTGAACCAGGAACCCCCAGGTTGCTGGCACGGTAAATAAATTGGTTACATAGTCAACCCAAATGCTGTGTCATTTTAACCGCAATAAATTAACCCATCATTGCGGTTAAAATGACACAGCATTTGGGTTGACTATGTAACCAATTTATTTGGCAGAATTAACCCATCTTTTCAGGTTCCTGGTTCAATCCCCGCCTTCTACCAACCTCGTCACGTCCGTTGTGTCCTTGAGCAAGACACTTAACCCTTGCTCCTGATGGGTCTTGGTTAGGGCCCTGCGTGGCAGCACCCGCCATCAGTGTGTGTGAATGGGTGATTGTGGAAATAGTGTCAAAGCGCTTTCAGTATCTTAAAGGTACAAACCCTGTTTCCATATGAGTTGGGAAATTGTGTTGGATGTAAATATAAACAGAATACAATGATTTGCAAATCCATATCAACCCATATTCAATTGAATGCACCAAAGACAAGATATTTGATGTTCAAACTCGTAAAATGTACATATTTTTTTGCAACTCAATAAGCCAGCAGCGTTTCTGGATGTTGTTGATAAACGGCTTTCGGTTTGCATAGTAGAGCTTTAACTTGCACTTACAGATGTAGCGACCAACTGTATTTAGTGACAGTGGTTTTCTGAGCCCATGTGGTGATATCCTTTAGAGATTGATGTCGGTTTTTGATACAGTGCTGTCTGAGGGATCGAAGGTCACGGTCACTCAATGTTGGTTTCCGACCATGTCGCTTACGTGGAGTGATTTCTCCAGATTCTCTGAACCTTTTGATGATATTATGGAGCGTAGATGTTGAAATCCCTAAATGTCTTGCAATTGCACTTTGAGAAACGTTGTCCTTAAATTGTTTGACTATTTGCTCACGCAGTTGTGGACAAAGGGGTGTACCTCGCCCCATCCTTTCTTGTGAAAGACTGAGCATTTTTTGGGAAGCTGTTTTTATACCCAATCATGGCACCCACCTGTTCCCAATTAGCCTGCACACCTGTGGGATGTTCCAAATAAGTGTTTGATGAACATTCCTCAACTTTATCAGTATTTATTGCCACATTTCCCAACTTCTTTGTCAGGTGTTGCTGGCATCAAATACTAAAGTTATTGATTATTTGCACACACACAAAAAAAATTGTTTATCAGTTTGAAAATCAAATATGTTGTCTTTGTAGCATATTCAACTGAATATGGGTTGAAAAGGATTTCCATCCATCCAATTTCTACCGCTCATTCCCCTTTGGGGTTGCGGGGGGGCGCTGGCACCTATCTCAGCTTCAATCGGGCGGAAGGCGAGGTACACCATGGACAAGTCGCCACCTCATCGCAGGGCCAACACAGATAGACAGGGACACACGAGGGTCAATTTAGTGTTGCCAATCAAACTATCCCCGGGTAGTACCCGGTGGATAGCCGGTGGGAACCCACGCACTCACGGGCAGAACACGCAAACTCCACACAGAAAGATCCGGGATTGAACTCAGGACTACTCTGGACCTCCGTATTGTGAGGCACATGCACAAACCCCTGTCACGCCGTGCTGCCCAGGGTCAGAACAGAACACGCGAATCATGGAATTGACTGATAGAGTCATTCAAGTCACTGTTTTGGGGTCAACAATTGAACCTCTGCACGCACAACAGCCTGAACCTGCCGCAGGTATGAGCACGTGGCGTCAAACCACGGCAGGGGCTCCACATCGGGACGCCGTTTTTCTGACAGGAGGCGAGTGACGAGTTCAGAACAAATCAGGGTGCAGCTCCCGCATAGGAGGAAATACTTCTCAGCATTCTTAACTAATGATTAAATAGACGCTAATTAGACCTTTGTTTTTAAACGTCTGCCACACCCGTTACTTCGACACGTCTGTCTACTTGGAACTACGGAACACTTCCTGGGAATGTTGCCAGGTGAAAATCTTTAGGTAACCCTTTGCTGGAATGTGGTTCTTTTACTGTACGATAATTGTGGCTTCAGGTTCTATATGCATCTACGAGGACTGTCAAACCATGAACAAATGTCATTGGAATTAGTCCTATTTCGTCCATAGTAGCTTATAGTCGATGACATAGTAAGTCTACCTCAGGGGTCACCAACCTTTTTGAAACCAAGAGCTACTTCTTGGGTACTGATTAATGCGAAGGGCTACCAGTTTGATACACACTTAAATAAATTGCCAGAAATAGCCAATTTGCTCAATTTACCTTTGACAAATAAATCTATTAATATATTTAAAAAATCGGTATTTCTCTCTGTCATTCCGTCGTACATTTTTTTTCCTTTTACGGAAGTTTTTTTGTAGAGAATAAATGATGAAAAAAGCACTTAATTGAATGGTTTAAAAGAAAAGAAAACACGAAAAAAATAAACATTTAATTTTGAAACATAGTTTATCTTCAAATTCGGAATCTTTAAAATTCAAAATTCAACCGAAAAAAAGAAGAGAAAAACTTGCTGATTGGAATTTTTGGGGAAAAATTTAAAAAACGAATGTATAGAACATCATTAGTAATTTTTCCTGATTAAGATAAATTTTAGAATTTTAAATAAGTTAAAATCCAATCTGCACTTTGTTGGAATATATAAAAAATTGGACCAAGCTATATTTCTAACAAAGACAAATCATTATTTCTTCTAGATTTTCCAGAACAAAATTTTTTTAAGAAATTTAAAAGACTTTGAAATAAGATTTAAATTTGCTTCTACAGATTTTCTAGATTTGCCAGAATATTTTTATTTTATTTTAATCATAATAAGTTTAAAGAAATATTTCACAAATATTCTTTGTCAAAATAACAGAATCTAAAATTAAGAATTAAATTAAAATTAATTTATTATTCTTTACAATAAAAAAAAAGAATTTAATTGAACATTGTCAGGAAAGAAAAGGAAGGAATTTAAAAGGTAAAAAGTTATATTTGTTTAAAAATCCTAAAGTCATTTTTAAGGTTGTATTTTTTTCCTAAAATTGTCTTTCTGAAAGTTCTAAGAAGCAAAGTAAAAAAAATAAATGAATTTATTCAAACAAGTGAAGACCAAGTCTTTAAATATTTTCTTGGATTTTCAAATTCTATTTGAGTTTTGTCTCTCTTAGAATTAAAAAGGTCACGCAAAGCGAGACAAGCTTACTAGTAAATAAATACAATTTAAAAAATAGAGGCAGCTCACTGGTAAGTGCTGCTATTTGAGCTATTTTTAGAACAGGCCAGCGGGCGACTCATCTGGTCCTTACGGGCTACCTGGTGCTCGCGGGCACTGCGTTGGTGACCCCTGGTCTACCTTATTAAAAGGTACACCCGAACGGTTACTGAAACATGAGTTTTGAATCAAAACGCAAAAAAACACAAAAGTATGTTGTCATGATCCGTGGTGCGGATCATGTTTTGTTTAGTTATGTTCTGTTAGTTGTGGACTCCCTTAGTTCCTGTTTTGTGCACCCTTGCGTGTTTTGGTTGCCATGACGGCAGATTACACTCACCTGTGTAACAGGTACTTTAGCTAGTAT
The DNA here is from genome assembly GCF_033978795.1 of Nerophis ophidion. Lineage (NCBI taxonomy): Eukaryota > Metazoa > Chordata > Actinopteri > Syngnathiformes > Syngnathidae > Nerophis > Nerophis ophidion. Next base: position 17,187,550 of record NC_084616.1, on the reverse strand, counting down.
AGTAGAAGTTCTCAATATTGGGCTAATCAGAAGTCTAGATCAGTGTTTTTCAACCTTTTTTGAGCCAAGGCACATTTTTTGCGTTGAAAAAATCCGGAGGCACACCGCCAGCATAAATCATTAAAAAACGAAACTCAGTTGACAGTAAAAAGTCGTCGCAATTGTTGGATATGACTTTAAAACATAACCAAGCATGCATCACTATAGCTCTTGTCTCAAAGTAGGTGTACTGTCACCACCTGTCACATTACGCCCTGACTTATTTGGACTTTTTTTTGCTGTTTTCCTGTATGTCGTGTTTTAATTCTTTTCTTGCGCTCCTATTTTGGTGGAGTTTTCTCTTTTTTTGATATTTTCCTGTGGCAGTTTCATGTCTTCCTTTGAGCGATATTTACCGCATCTACTTTGTTTTTATCAATAAAGAATATTTCAGTTATTTTATCCTTCTTTGTGGGGACATCGTCGATTAACCCTAACCCTAACCCTAACTTTGTGGACGCCATCTTTGCTCCACAGTAAGTCTTTGCTGTCGTCCAGCATTCTGTTTTTGTTTAATTTGTAGCCAGTTCAGTTTTAGTTTCGTTCTGCATAGCCTTCCCTAAGCTTCAAGGCTTTTTCTTAGGGGTATCAATCAATCAATGATTATTTATATAGCCCTAAATCACTAGTGTCTCAAAGGGCTGCACAAACCACAACACAAACCACTACGACATCCTCGGTAGGCCCACATAAGGGCAAGGAATACTCACACCCAGTGGGACGTCGGTGCCAGTAAAGATGATGACTATGAGAAACCTTGGAGAGCACTGCACATGCTGGAAATTTGGCGTGACATCTCTAATGCCTGAAGGACCGCAATGAGAGTAGAAGGACCTTAAAGCAGCCCACACAGCTGCCTGTTTTAAAAGCATTATAATTAGCTGAAAGATAACAGTGAGGAAAAAATATTAGCATTCCAGCATGCTAACCTTTCAAGCTATTCTTGCTTCGCTAATTTTGCAGCTGTAACCTTTAAGAGTCATATAACTTGCTTAAAGCAGCCCACGCAGCTGCCTGTTTTAAAAGCATTAAAATTAGCTGATTGTCATGGGCAAAAAATAACGGTGAGGAAAAAATATTAGCATTCCAGCATGCTAACCTTTCAAGCTATTTTTGCTTTGCTAATTTTGCAGCTGTAACCCTTAAAAGTCAAATAACTTACTTAAAGTAACCCACGCAGCTGCCTGTTTTAAAAGCATTAAAATTAGCTGATTGTCATGGGCGAAAAATAACGGTGAGGAAAAAATATTAGCATTCCAGCATGCTAACCTTTCAAGCTATTTTTGCTTTGCTAATTTTGCAGCTGTAACCCTTAAGAGTCATACAACTTACTTAAAGCAGCCCACGCAGCTGCCTGTTTTAAAAGCATTAAAATTAGCTGATTGTCATGGGCGAAAAATAACGGTGAGGAAAAAATATTAGCATTCCAGCATGCTAACCTTTCAAGCTATTTTTGCTTTGCTAATTTTGCAGCTGTAACCCTTAAGAGTCATACAACTTACTTAAAGCAGCCCAAGCAGCTGCCTGTTTTAAAAGCATTAAAATTAGCTGATTGTCATGGGCGAAAAATAACGGTGAGGAAAAAATATTAGCATTCCAGCATGCTAACCTTTCAAGCTATTTTTGCTTCGCTAATTTTGCAGCTGTAACCCCTTAAGAGTCATACAACTTGCTTAAAGCAGCCCACGCAGCTGCGTGTTTTAAAAGCATTAAAATTAGCTGATTGTCATGGGCGAAAAATAACGGTGAGGAAAAAGTATTAGTATTCCAGCATGCTAACCTTTCAAGCTATTTTTGCTTCGCTAATTTTGCAGCTGTAACCCTTAAGAGTCATACAACTTGCTTAAAGCAGCCCACGCAGCTGCCTGTTTTAAAAGCATTCAAATTAGCTGATTGTCATGGGCGAAAAATAACGGTGAAAAAAAAATATTAGCATTCCAGCATGCTAACCTTTCAAGAAATTTTTGCTTCGCTAATTTTGCAGCTGTAACCCTTAAGAGTCATATAACTTGCTTAAAGCAGCCCACGCAGCTGCCTGTTTTAAAAGCATTCAAATTAGCTGATTGTCATGGCCGAAAAATAACGGTGAGGAAAAAATATTAGCATTCCAGCATGCTAACCCTTCAAGCTATTTTTGCTTCGCTAATTTTGCAGCTGTAACCCTTAAGAGTCATACAACTTGCTTAAAGCAGCCCACGCAGCTGCCTTTTTTAAAAGCATTAAAATTAGCTGATTGTCATGGGCGAAAAATAACGGTGAGGAAAAAATATTAGCATTCTAGCATGCTAACCTTTCAAACTATTTTTGCAGCTGTAACCCTTAAGAGTCATATAACTTAGTATTATCACGCCTTCATTGGGGTCCTTCAGGCATTAAAGGGGCTGTCACACCAAATGTCTTCTGGGAGTTTTTGTAGGGGGGAAGAAATTTTGCATGACAGAGATCTTCCTTTGTTACCTCCTGCTTCGATTGAAAGTCCAGTTTAGAAAAATGCTATCAGACCGCTGCTATCAGTTAGCTCGGTTCCTCAAGTGCGGGGGCGACAACAGAATTATCCTTGGGCATCTCCCCCTCCTGTTCTACTCTGTGCGTGATCTCTTTATCCCACCGCTGCCACCAGGAAGTGTTATTGTATAAATAATACACTGGGTATTTAGGACTGGAACATGCTTTATTTCAGCCCGGTTGTTTACATAGCCAGCATAGGTGTTACATCCTAAAAGGTCCGTCGTGCCCCTGCCGCATCATATCCGTCCCAGCACATATCACGTCACTCATTGTCACTTCTTCTGCAGCTGAGTAGTCGCAAGAAGGATCACTAGCGCCCTCTACCACCAGGAGACGGGAGTCATTTAATGACTCATATTTGACAGACGCAGGTACGGTATTGTGACGGTCTCAAGTCGTCGTCTTGCGGGTTCCCAGGACCACCAAGGAAGGACATGGCTGGAGCAGTTTGACTTTGTTTATTTTTCAATAAAACCTCAGTCCAGGTCGCTCTTCCACTCCTCCTCTACGCTCGCTCGCCGTCTATTCGCCGTCTGTCGGAACGTCGGCTCCACAGGTATATTAATAAAACATAGCTGCTTACTGTTCTTTTTAGCATACCGGTATTCAATAGCTTGGACCTTAAATCCTACTGAATAGCTCTTAATCTTCTTCCCTTCATGCGATTTCAAATTACCGGTATTGAAATCAGCATCCTCCATTTTGAAAATGATGACAGGGGAAGTGTCACTCGTGACGTCAACAGTTTGACCCGGCGGTAATACTAAGCACGCGCTAATTATTTTGCGAAGCGAGTTTGACCCGGCAGTAATTCAAGGCAGGTGCATACTATATGCCCGGCGGCAATTCAAGGAAATACGGTAGTCTGTATTTTGGTACTAGCATCTTTTGGTTACCCTTTTGTTTTCCGTGGCGTGGGCACCGCGTAGCATATTTTGTCTGCTAATAGAATAAATCATTTCTTCTCACCTGCAAGCCGCTTCCTGACATCCCTCTGCATCTTGAAAAGACGACCTGCGGCATCATAATGCCCCCCCCCCCCTGCTAGCTTGAGCGCCCCCACAGAATACTGCTGAGGCATTGAACTGCAAGTTGACAATATATCGCTCCCTGCCTTGAGGCAGAAGTACTTGCTGCCTCAAGACCTGCCTTTTCCATGTGGCAACAAGCATGCGCCCCCTCGCACGCCCAATATACACTGTGTGTAAAGTTAAAGTTAAAGTACCAATGATTGTCACACACATACTAGATGTGGCAAAATTATTCTCTGCATTTGACCCATCACCCTGGCAGGTGAGGCAGTGCCTCACCTGCCACCAGATGGCTTTACCATTAGATGTTCCAAAACGAGGTAATAAAAGAAAATATGTTTTAATATTTCTCTTTTGGTTTATAGTTTCTATGTGATTTTGGTGTGGTTCTTGTATATTTTGATAATTTTCATGGTCAAAATCGCGGAAATGCCTTGTTTCCTGATCTCAAAACGATGCTGCAGATGAGAAGTGAGGCAGACACAGGCGGTGCCTCCGCGGCTACTCAGCGGCTACTCAGCGGCCTAGTGGTTAGAGTGTCAGCCCTGAGATCGGTAGGTCGTGAGTTCAAATCCCGGCCGAGTCATACCAAAGACTATAAAAATGGGACCCATTACCTCCCTGCTTGGCACTCAGCATTAAGGGTTGGAATTGGGGGTTAAATCACCATAAATGATTCCCGGGCGCGGCACCGCTACTGCCCACTGCTCCCCTCACCTCTCAGGGGGTGATCAAGGGTGATGAGAATAATTTCGCCACATCTAGTATGTGTGAAAATCAAAGGTACTTTTACTTGACACACAGTGTGTATTGGGCGTGAGAGGGGGCGCATGCTTGTTGCCACATGGAAAAGGCAGGTCTTGAGGCAGCAAGTACCTCTGCCTCAAGGTAGGGGGCGATATATTGTCAACTTGCAGTTCAATGCCTCAGCAGTATTCTCTGGGGGCGTTCAAGCTAGCAGACACAGGTCTCTCCAGCGAATGCCCCCCAAAAATTATTTACTTTTTTTTTTAACTGTACATAAAATTCTTTACTTTTTTTTAAAAACTGTATTTATTACAAACATGGCATTTTTTTATTAAAGCAAGCCAGCGTTTGAGGGTGTTTTTTGTCAGATGCAAAAATATTGTTTAATTTCTTGGAATGAAATTGAACTAAATGGATGATTCTGCCAATGTGGAGGATTATATACCGTATCCAAGATTAAATATTTCTATAAACTGGACTTTAAGACAAAATGAATGTGATCATACAAAGTACGTTTTCATGGAGGATAGCTATTGCTGCTTCAGATACAAATACAGAAAGGTAATATACACTCATAATACTTAATTTATTTTGTTAAAACCAAATGGGACCAAAAAGTATTTAGTAACAACTTTATCAAATACTTTTTGGACTCATTTATCATATCATAATATCATTACGATAACGTTTTTATGAAAGCGAATAACTCAATTTTTTATTTCTGTAAGTCTAATGTGCAACTTAAATCAAGAATGACTACAGCTGCACATATGAATTTAAGTAAAAAGAAGAAAAAAAAGTATGTATGCCTCACCTGGTGTTTAGTTCACCGTCACTGATATATGTGATAAATGATGCGGCGGACCACATCAAATGATGTGGCAACTCACAATTAAATGACGTGGTGGACCACGTTAAAATGATATGGCAGGCCACATAAATGATATGGCGGACCATGTTAAAATGATGTGGCGGGCCAATTTAAAATTATGTGGCAACTCACAATAAAATTATGTGGCGGACCACATAAAATGATGTGGCAGGCCACATAAATGATGTGGCAGGCCACATAAATGACGTGGCAAACCAGATTAAAAGGATGTGGTGGGCTACTTTAAAATTAAGTGACAACTCACAATAAAATGATGTGGCGGACCACGTAAAATGATGTGGCAGGCCACGTAAATGATATGGCGGACCACCTTAACAGGATGTGGTGGGCCACTTTAAAATTAAGTGACGACTCACAATAAAATGACGTGGCGGACCACGTAAAATGATGTGGCAGGCCACATAAATGATGTGGCGGACTACATTACATGATGTGGCAGGCCACCTAAATGATGTGGCAAACCACATAAAAGGACGTGGTGGGCCACTTTAAAAATAAGTGACAACTAACAATAAAATCATGTGGCAGGCCACTGTAAGTGATGTGGCGGGCCGTTTTAAAATTATGTGGCAACTCACAAATAAATGATGTGGCGGATTACATAAAATGATGTGGCGGGCCACATAAATGATGTGGCAGGCCACTTTAATTGATGTGGCGGGGCAGTTTTAAAATGATGTGGCAACTCACAATAAAATGATGTGCCGGCCCACATAAAATGATGTGACGGGCCAAAATAAAATGATGTGGCAGACCAAATCAAAATGATGTGGCAGGCCACGCAAATGACATGGCGGACCACGTTAAAATTATGTGGGGGGTCACTTTAAAATTATGTAGCAAATCACAATAAAATGATGTGGCGGACCACGTAAAATGATGTGGCAGGCCACATAAATGATGTGGTGGACCACTTTAACATTTGCTGGCAACTCACAATGAAATGATGTGGCGGGTCGCAATTAAAGGATATAGAGGTTCACGATAAAATTACATGTTGGACCACATACAGCGACGTGGCGGGCCACCTTAAAATTATTGGCACCTCACCATAAAATTATGTAGCGGGTCACGGTAAAAAGATGTAAAGGTCCACATTAGAATTATGTAGTGTTCCACGTTAAAATTATGGGATGGGCCACTTTAAATGAAGTGACGGTTCACAATAAAAGAAAGTCGCTCGTAACAAAGGACGTGGCGGGCCGGATCTGGGTGGAGCTTGTGGGACATGGCAACAGTAACCAAGGAGGCGTGGCTCAACTTGTCATCTTGTGATATCTTCTGCCAAGTGGTGAAAGCGTCAAGGGGCGGCAGGAAGTGGTTAAGTAAAAAATAAAACTGCACCTTTTTTTTTTGTGGGATTATTATTTCCTGGCTCGGTCAGTTCTCAGATGATGTTTGATTTCTCAAGGAATAAAATATTTGAATAAAGCTCACGCTAGAGTTGAACTTCACTTTAATTCCATGCACGTGTCCATCCAGCGAGTAGACTTACACACACACACACACACGCACGCACACGCACACGCACACACAAACAAACACACACACACACACACACACACACACACAACACAGGGTCGACACAGCACCCAGGGCGTACCAGACTCGCCGTCATGAAGCACTTCCTTTGTTTTTTTGTGGACAGGATGGCCGCCATGCAGAGAGGTGATTGCATACCTGAGTGAAGGCAACGCACGCAGACACGAGAACACGACCACCTTCACATTTGAGGCACTTGCGGTAAAATCATACTTTTAAACATTCGTTTCGTAATTTGGATAGTTGGTTTTTTTCATTTCAAAATCACAATCAGGATTTTTGTTATTCCAACATGATTCTTATAATCAGGGGTCCCCAAACCTTTGGACCCAGAGGCCGCATTGGGTTAAAAAAAAATGTGGCCATATATATATATATATATATATATATATATATATATATATATATATATATATATATATATATATATATATATTGTGGAGAGGCGGAGAGAAGGAGTTGGAGAGTCCGCAGCACATGCAGCACAAGAGGGACAGGGAGAAGACGGCGATGACGAAAGCGACCGAAGAGCGAGCAACAGAGAAGGAGCTGAAAAGCAACCCGGCAAAAGAATTGATTTATTGAAATAATAAACAAGAGTCAAACCTGCTCGAGCAAAATGTCCTTCCTTGGTGGTCAGTGGAACGCGCACGACATCAAGTGTCTGTCACATATACATATATATATATATATATCCATCCATCCATCCATCATCTTCCGCTTATCCGAGGTCGGGTCGCGGGGGCAGCAGCCTAAGCAGGGAAGCCCAGACTTCCCTATCTCCAGCCACTTCGTCTAGCTCTTCCCGGGGGATCCCGAGGCGTTCCCAGGCCAGCCGGGAGACATAGTCTTCCCAACGTGTCCTGGGTCTTCCCCGTGGCCTCCTACCAGCTGGACGTGCCCTAAACACCTCCCTAGGGAGGCGTTCGGGTGGCATCCTGACCAGATGCCCAAACCACTTCATCTGGCTCCTCTCGATGTGGAGGAGCAGCGGCTTTACGTTGAGCTCCTGCCGGATGGCAGAGCTTCTCACCCTATCTCTAAGGGAGAGCCCCACCACCCGGCGGAGGAAACTCATTTCGGCCGCTTGTACCCGTGATCTTATCCTTTTGGTCATGACCCAAAGCTCATGACCATAGGTGAGGATGGTAACGTAGATCGACCGGTAAATTGAGAGCTTTGCCTTCCGGCTCAGCTCCTTCTTCACCACAACGGATCGATACAACGTCCGCATTACTGAAGACGCCGCACCGACCCGCCTGTCGATCTCACGATCCACTCTTCCCCCACTCGTGAACAAGACTCCTAGGTACTTGAACTCCTCCACTTGGGGCAGGGTCTCCTCCCCAACCCGGAGATGGCACTCCACCCTTTTCCGGGCGAGAACCATGGACTCGGACTTGGAGGTGCTGATTCTCATTCCGGTCGCTTCACACTCGGCTGCCAGCAATGCGGACCAAGCTCTGACACTGATCATACAGGGAGCGGACTGCCACAATAAGACAGTCCGATACCCCATACTCTCTGAGCACTCCCCACAGGACTTCCCGAGGGACACGGTCGAATGCCTTCTCCAAGTCCACAAAGCACATGTAGACTGGTTGGGCAAACTCCCATGCACCCTTAAGAACCCTGCGGAGAGTATAGAGCTGGTCCACAGTTCCACGACCAGGACGAAAACCACACTGTTCCTCCTGAATCCGAGGTTCGACTATCCGGCGGAGCTCCTCTCAAGTACACCTGAATAAACCTTACCGGGAAGGCTGAGGAGTGTGATCCCACGATAGTTGGAACACACCCTCCGGTCCCCCTTCTTAAAGAGAGGGACCACCACCCCGGTCTGCCAATCCAGAGGTACCGCCCCCGATGTCCACGCGATGCTGCAGAGTCTTGTCAACCAAGACAGCCCCACAGCATCCAGAGCCTTAAGGAACTCCGGGCGGATCTCATCCACCCCCGGGGCCTTGCCGCCGAGGAGCTTTTTAACTACCTCAGCGACCTCAGCCCCAGAAATAGGAGAGTCCACTACAGATTCCCCGGGCACCGCTTCCTCAAAGAAAGACGTGTTGGTGGGATTGAGGAGGTCTTCGAAGTATTCCCTCCACCGATCCACAACATATATATATATATACACACAAATACATATATATACACACTTTATTGTGTATATATATATATATATATATATATATATATATATATATATATATATATATATATATATATATATATATATATATATATATATATATATATATATATATATATATATAAATATATATACATATGTATATATATATATACATCCATCCATCCATTTTCTACCGCTTATTCCCTTTAGGTTCGCTGGGGGCGCTGGCGCCTACCTCAGCTACAATCGGGCGGAAGGCGCGGTATACCCTGGACAAGTCGCTACCTAATCCCATATATATATATATATACATATATATATATATATATATATACATATATATATATATATATATGTACATATATATATATATATATATATATATATATACATATATATATATATATACATATATATATACATACATACATATATATATACATACATACATACATACATACATACATACATACATACATACATATACATATATATATATATATATATATATATATATATATATATATATATATATATATATATATATATTAGAGATGAGCGGATAGGCAATTATATCATCCGCATCTGCATCACCAAAGTCGTCATCCACCCGCCGTCCACCCGATCCAACATTTTATCAGGATCGTACCCGCCCGCCAACTGCCCGCTGAAATACATCAGAGGTTGTCGGCCTTTACCACACACAGAGCTATTTAAACCTGTTTCACAGAGTAATGAAGACAATGGGAGCCGCTAACGTTCCCGCGACTATCCAATATCGTTCAAACTGATGACAAGAATATGGGCGTGCTGTGAAGCCATTGCCTTAGACACTTTCAACAACATGTACGAACCGATTGTTGGTCTGGCAACATGTTGTGTGCAGCTTCCGCAATTACACGTACAAGATTGAAAGGCATACTGGGTGATACAGAGTACACTGATGGTTGTGATATAAACAACTTTAACACTTACTAATATGCGCCACGCTGTGAAGCCACACCCAACAAGATTGACAAACACATTTCGGGAGAACATCCTCACAGTAACACAACATAAACGCAACACAACAAATATCCATAATCCTTTTCATCCGTGATACCCCCTGAATATATTTTACACCCCTCCCCCCCAACCCCGCCCACCTTACCAACGAACGGGGGGGGAAGGTTTTGCTGCTAGCGGGGTGTATAAAATAGTCAGGAAGTGTCATGAATACAAAGGATTATGGGTATTTGTTGTGTTGCATTTATGTTGTGTTACTGTGAGGATGTTCTCACGTAATGTGTTTGTCGTTCTTAATTGGTGTGGTTTCACAGCGTGGCGCATATTACTAAGAGTGTTAAAATTGTTTATATCACAACTATTAGTGTACTCTGTGTCACCCAGTATGACTTGCAGTCGTGTGCGTGTTGCTGCGGAAGCCACACACAACATGTTGCTGATCGTACATGTTGTAGTAGGTGACAAAGCCAAAGGCTTCATAGCACGGCCTGATACGTATTATCTGGGTGACTACCGGCAGTCATTCAGGAGAATAAGCGCGTCTCTTATTGTCTTCTTCGCTTTATGACACGGGTCTTAAATGGCACTTTGAATGGCAAAGGATACCGATCACAGAACCATGCATATCAAATATTTCCGGATGGTTCAACCGCCACCCACCCGAATCTAATAAAAATATATTTTTTCATCATGTCAACCGCCCGGCCCGCGGTTTATCCGCGGGCTCCGCGGACGAGACCGCAAACCGCGCATCTCTAATATATATATATATATATATATATATATATATATATATATATACACACATACACATATATACATATATATATATGTACACACATATATATATAAAATATATATATATATACCCACATATATATATATATATACATATATATATACATGTATATATATATATATATGTGTGGGTATATATATATATATATATATATTATATATATATGTGTATATATATACATACACACGTATATATATATATAAAATATATATATATATATATATATATATACACACATATATACATACATATATATATAAATGTGTATATGTATATATATATATATATGTATATGTATATGTATATATATATATATATATATATATTTATATATATATATATATATATATATATATATATATTTATATATATATATATATATATATATATATATATATATATATATATATATATATATATGTACTTGAAGTTGCCTTATCGATTGGGAAAATGCATTTTTAGACGGCCGCAGTTTGGGGACCACTGGTTTGAATTGTCGCAATGATTAATATTACTTTAGACAAAACAAGATTCCACAAATAGTTTTGTCATTTACTCTGAACTTCATAAATGTTCATATCTCTGGCAACTAATCATTATCATTACCCAAATTTTATTAATAAGAAAATAATCCTTGTATTTATTTGCAATAACAGCAATATTACCAATAATAATTGCAATCATTCAAAATATTATTATTATTACATATTATTTTTAAGAGGTAATAATTTGTTACTAAAAATTAAAATAATAATAGTAACTTTTATTAAATATATTTGGGGGAAATTAACTGATTAACATGCAAATTAATATTTTTAGTGGTAGTAATAGTAAATACTGTTTTAGCTGATATGTTGCGTTAGATCAGGGGTAGGGAACCTATGGCTCTAGAGCCAGATGTGGCTCTTTTGATGACTGCATCTGGCTCTCAGATAAATCTTAGCTGGCATTGCTTAACACGATAAGTCAGTGTTTTTCAACCTTTTTTGAGCCAAAACACATTTTTTTCATTGAAAAAGTTCTGAGTCGCACCACCAGCAGAAAACATAAAAAAAATTAAACTCAGTAGCCGATATTGACAAAAAAAATAAATTGTTCTCGAAATAGCTCTTGTCTCTATGTAGGTGTACTGTCGAACCGTAACTTATTTTGAGTTTTTTCGGTGTTTTCCTGTGTGACTTGCACTCCTATTTTGGTGGCTTTCCTTCTTTTGTTGGTATTTTCCTGTAGCAGTTTCATGTCCTCCTTGAATGCTATTCATCGCACCTGCCTTGTTTTTACAATCAAGACTATTTAAGTTGTGCGGACGCACTCCTTCTTTGTGTGGACATTGTTGATTGTCATGCCATGTACGGATGTACTTTGTGGACGCCGTCTGCTCCGCACACTGTAAGTCATTGTTGTCGTCCAGCATTCTGTTTTTGTTTACTTTGCAGCCAGTTCAGTTTTAGTTTTGTTTTGCTTCAATGCCTTTTCTTAGCGGCACTCGCCTTTTGTTTATTTTTAGTTTAAGTGTTGGATACCTTTTTACCTACATGCTGCCTCCCGCATATTGTGATTACGACATACCATGTTCCCGACATCTACAAAAGCAATTAGCTACCTGCTGCCACCTACTGATATAGAAGAGTATTACAAGCTTTCTCTGCCGAGCTCTAGACAACACAGACACTCAATAACAGCACATTTTTGAATCATAGTTACAGGTTTGCAAAAAATATTATCAACCCAATTAGGTGAAATTATATAATCTCTCCCACGACACACCAGACTGTGCCGCGGCACAGTGGTTGAAAAACACAGCGATAAGTAATGAATAATTCCGCTGGTAATCACAGTGTTAAAAATAACGTTCAAAATATAAAACATTCTCATGCATTTTAATCCATCCATCCGTTTTCTACCGTTCCTGTTCAAGAAGTCGCATTATTGGTAAGAACTATTTTATTCATTAGCTTCAGAATAACAATGTTCTTAAAAAGAAGAAGACACCTATTATATTCTTAAAATGTTGGTCTTACTTAAAAATGCACACATTTATTTGTATTCAGTGTTAAAAACTATTATATGGCTCTCTCGGAAATACATTTTATAATATTTTGCTTTCATGGGTCTCTCAGCCAAAAAGGTTCCCGACCCCTGCGTTAGATTATGTTTTTTTTTTGTGTGTGTACATGTAAAAATATTTTTTTACCATTCCTTTCTTTTTTATAATGAATTTTCATGGCCAAATTTATTTTTCTTTTTTTATAAATAAACGGCTAAATTTAAACTCATTAAGAAGGGCATTTTTCTCACTTTCCATTTTGCGAAAGCCAAAATAAGACAAATCCCTTTTAATAAACACGTTCCGCTAACGAGCAGTTTGCGTATCGCCTTGGCTTGTTTTGCTACATTGAAATCCTTTCCCCCCCCCGAACAAAAAAAAAAAAAAACACCTACGTTCAACACATAACACTGGGCTAATTAGCTTAGCTACGAGACCACGTGCAATTATAGGTACGTAAGTAAGTGCATGCTGATAGAACTCTGCAGAACAACATCGAATAGAAGTCTAAGTTTGTCTTTTTCCAACGCACAAATGTTGCTCAATGACGTGATTTTGAGGAACATGGGAGGTTTGAGCGACACGTGAATGCGCGAGTGCGCGGTCGAAATGATGCCAGGAGACGCTGGCGTACTTTGATGGCGCACCTCAGTGGTGTGTCGAGAAAGACACATTTATCGGCAATTGTTTCTGTCAACAAATACGTCATGTATGAAATAAATGAAAGTGTTCAGATTTGTCCAAAAAACTATTAAAACAACATAAAACAAGTTTACTTTCTATGTTCCTTCTTTTACCTTTTATTTACCTTCTTTTACCTTCTATATTCCTCTGTTTACCTTATTTACTACTTCTAACTTCCATTCCCCCTTTTTTATCTGACTTTTACCTTCTATATTCCTTATTTTACCTTTTATTTAGCTTCTTTTACCTTTTACTTAACTTGTTTTTTCTTCTTTATTCCTCATTTATCTTTTATTTAGCTTATTTTACCTTCTTTTTAACTTATTTTACCTTCTATATTCCTCCGTTTCCCTTTTATTTACTACTTCTAACTTCTATATCCCCTTTTTTGCCTGACTTTTACCTTCTTTATTCCTTATTTTACCTTTTGTTTAGTTTATTTTACCTTTTACTTGACTTATTATACCTTCTACATCCCTCCGTTTAACTTTTATTTAGTTTCTTTTACATTTTATTTTACTTATTTTACCTTCTATATTCCTCCTTTTACCTTTTATTTAGCTTATTTGACTTTCTATTTAACTTATTTTACCTTTTATATTCTTCCGTTTACCTTTTATTTACTACTTCTAACTTCTATTACCCCTTTTTTACCTGACGTTTACCTTTTATTTAGCTTCTTTTACCTTCTATTATATTTATTTTGCCTTCTATATTCCTCCGTTTACCTTGTTATTTTCTACTTCTAACTTCTATATCCCCTTTTTACCGGACTTTTACTTTCTATATTCCTTATTTTACCTTTTATTTAGCTTATTTTACCTTCTATTTAACTTATTTTACCATCTATATTCCTTCCATTCACATTTTATTTACAACCTCTCACTTACTATTCCTTTTTTTTACCTGACTTTTACCTTTTATTTAGCTTCTTTTACCTTCTATTTTACTTATTTTACCTTCTGTATTCCTTCTTTTACCTTTTATTTATTACTTTTAACTTCTGTATCCCCTTTTTTTTTACCTGACTTTTATCTTCTATATTCCTTCTTTTACCTTTCATTTAGCTTCTTTTACCTTATATTTAACAAATTTTACCCTCTATATTCCTTTGTTTACCTTTTATTTACAACTTTTAACTTCTAATTCACCTTTTCTTGCGTGACTTCTACCTTCTATATTCCTTCTTTAACCTTCTATTTACCTTATTTTAGCTTTTATATTCCTTCTTTTACCTTTTATTAATTACTTCTAACTTCTGTATCCCCTTTTTTTAACCTGACTTTTTTGCCTTCTATATTCCTTCTTTTACCTTTCATTTAGCTTCTTTTACCTTCTGTTTAACTTATTTTACCCTCTATATTTCTCTGTTTACCTTTTATTTACTACTTTTTACTTCTAATTCCCCTTTTATTACCTGACTTTTACCTTTTACATTCCTTCTTTTACCTTCTATCTACATTTTTTACCTTCTATATTCCTTGTTTTACCTTTTGTTTACTACTTCTAACTTCTGTTTCCCCTTTTTTTACCTGACTTTTACCGTCTATATTCCTTCTTTTAACTTCTTTAACCTTCTATCTACCTTATTTTACCTTTTATTTACGACTTCTAGCTTCGGTTTCCCCTTTTTTTACCTGACTTTTACCGTATATATTCCTTCTTTTACCTTTCATTCAGTTTTTTTAAACTTTCTATTTAACTGATTTTACCTTCTATATTCCTCCGTTTACCTTTTATTTACTACTTCTAACTTCTATTTCCACTTTTTTTACCTGACTTTTACCTCCTATATTCCTTTTCACTTTATTTTACCTGAAATTCACATCTATTACCATCGTTTACCTTCTCTTCAACTAGTTCCACCTTCTTTTTCCGAACTTTATCAGATTCTCATTAGTTCCATTAATCAAACGATTAATCGAAGCAACATAACACGAATCAATTTTTTTTTCTTTTTCTAATCAAATAAGTTGATTAACCATTTGAGTCACGGTATGTGAAGGGAAACCGGTCGCCGTCGTCGTGGAAACGCGAGTGTACAAAAGCGCATGCTGCATTACCGAGCTCCATAAAAGGCAATAGCGCCCCCTATGGTGGCGGAAGTGAACGTAACAAGTATACTGCGAGAGTAAACGTTAAATCGAGTGCATGTAAACGTACTGACGCTGATATGTTTAGAGGGGTAGGACACGCACGCACACACACACACACGCACACACACACACACACACACACACAGACAGACAGACAGACAGACAGACAGAGGTGTGTGTGTGTGGCGCTCACACACTGCTGGGGTTGTAGCACAGCATGTTGAGCTGCAGGTTGTCCTCCCAGTGTCTGAGGATGATGAAGAGCTGGTTGGCGGCGGCCTTCACCGACGCCACGTCCCGGCCTTCCGGGACGTCCTGGTCGCCGAGCCACATGCTGGCCTTGGCGGCCAACAGCTCCCACTCGATGAAGTAGCTGGCGGAGCTGTGCTCCAGCCAGGCCAGGGCCACCGCCGTCGCCCACACCAGGCTCTCCGGGTCCAGCGCCCCCTCGGCGGCGCCCGCGCACGGTGTCGGCTCGCACGGCTCGTCTTCTGCGCTCTCCGCGCGGCGGCCCAAGCTGCTGCGGTGGCTGCCGAATGGGGACCGCCACTTCAGCTTGTCCATGGGCACGTTGATGGCGTCGCACAGGGCGGCGTCCAGCGGGAAGGCGCCGCACGCCAGCTGCAGCGACACCTGCGGCGGCACGACAACATTTTACACCGTCCGTCCATCCATTTTCCACTCTGTTCCACACAAACTTGAAATAGGCCAGGGGTCGGCAACCCAAAATGTTGAAAGAGCCATATTGGACCAAAAATACAAAAACAAATCTGTCTGGAGCCGCAAAAAATTAAAAGCCATGTTACATACAGATAGTGTTTCATGAGATATAAATTGAATCAAGAGGACTTAAAGGAAACTAAATGATCTCAAAATATAGTTATAAATCAGGCATAATGATGCAATATGTTATACAGCTAGCCTAAATAGCATGTTAGCATCGATTAGCTTGGACCAAAAATACAAAAACCCCAAAAATTTAAAAGCCATATTACATACAGATAGTGTGTCATGAGATATAAATTGAATTAAAAGGACTTAAAGGAAACTAAATGAGCTCAAATATAGCCACAAATGAGGCAGAATGATGCAATGTGTACATATAGCAAGCCTGGATAGCATGTTAGCATCGATTAGATTGGACCAAAAATACAAAAAACAAAAAAAAATAAAAGCCATATTACATACAGATAGTGTTTCATGAGATATAAATTGAATTAAGAGGACTTAAAGGAAACTAAATGAGCTCAAATATAGCTATAAATCAGGCATAATGATGCAATATGTTATACAGCTAGCCTAAATAGCATGTTAGCATCGATTGACTTGGACCAAAAATACAAAAACAAAAAAAATTAAAACCCATTTTACATACAGATAGTGTGTCATGAGATATACATTGAATTAAGAGGACTTAAAGGAATCTAAATGAGCTCAAATATAGCTACAAATGAGGCATAATGATGCAATATGTACATATAGCTAGCCTAAATAGCATGTTAGCATCGATTAGCTTGGACCAAAAATACAAAAACAAAAATAAAATTAAAAGCCATATTACATACAGATAGTGTGTCATGAAATATACATTGAATTAAGAGGACTTAAAGGAAACTAAATGAACACAAATATAGCTACAAATGAGGCATTATGATGCAATATGTACATACAGCTAGCCTAAATAGCATGTTAGCATCGATTAGCTTGGACCAAAAATACAAAAAACCCCAAAAATTAAAAGCCATATTACATACAGATAGTGTGTCATGAGATATAAATTGAATTAAGAGGACTTAAAGGAAAAAAATGAGCTCAAATATACCTACAAATGAGGCATAATGATGCAAAGTGTACATACAGCTAGCCTAAATAGCATGATAGCATCGATTAGCTTGGACCAAAAATACAAAAAACAAAAAAAATTAAAAGCCATATTACAGACAGATAGTGTGTCATGAGATATACATTGAATTAAAAGGACTTAAAAGAAACTAAATGATCTCAAATATAGCCACAAATGAGGCATAATGATGCAATGTGTACATATAGCAACCCTGGATAGCATGTTAGCATCGATTAGCTTGGACCAAAAATACAAAAAACAAAAAAAAATAAAAGCCATATTACATACAGATAGTGTTTCATGAGATATAAATTGAATTAAGAGGACTTAAAGGAAACTAAATGAGCTCAAGTATAGCTATAAATCAGGCATAATAATGCAATATGCTATACAGCTAGCCTAAATAGCATGTTAGCATCGATTAACTTGGACCAAAAATACAAAAACAAAAACAATTAAAACCCATTTTACATACAGATAGTGTGTCATGAGATATACATTGAATTAAGAGGACTTAAAGGAATCTAAATGAGCTCAAATATAGCTACAAATGAGGCATAATGATGCAATATGTACATATAGCTAGCCTAAATAGCATGTTAGCATCGATTAGCTTGGACCAAAAATACAAAAACAAAAATAAAATTAAAAGCCATATTACATACAGATAGTGTGTCATGAGATATACATTGAATTAGGAAGACTCAAAGGAAACTAAATGAACACAAATATAGCTACAAATGAGGCATAATAATGCAATATGTACATACAGCTAGCCTAAATAGCATGTTAGCATCGATTAGCTTGGACCAAAAATACAAAAACCCCAAAAAATTAAAAGCCATATTACATACAGAGAGTGTGTCATGAGATATAAATTGAATTAAAAGGACTTAAAGGAATCTAAATGAGCTCAAATATAGCTACAAATGAGGCATAATGATGCAATATGTACATATAGCTAGCCTAAATAGCATGTTAGCATCGATTAGCTTGGACCAAAAATACAAAAACAAAAATAAAATTAAAAGCCATATTACATACAGATAGTGTGTCATGAGATATACATTGAATTAGGAAGACTCAAAGGAAACTAAATGAACACAAATATAGCTACAAATGAGGCATAATAATGCAATATGTACATACAGCTAGCCTAAATAGCATGTTAGCATCGATTAGCTTGGACCAAAAATACAAAAACCCCAAAAAATTAAAAGCCATATTACATACAGAGAGTGTGTCATGAGATATAAATTGAATTAAAAGGACTTAAAGGAAACTAAATGAGCTCAAATATAGCCACAAATGAGGCATAATGATGCAATATGTACATACAGCTAGCCTAAATAGCATGTTAGCATCGATTAGCTTGGACCAAAAATACAAAAAAACCCCAAAATTAAAAGCCATATTACATACAGATAGTGTGTCATGAGATATAAATTGAATTAAGAGGACTTAAAGGAAACTAAATGAGCTCAAATATGGCTATAAATGAGCCATAATGATGCAATATGTACATATAGCTAGCCTAAATAGCATGTTAGCATCATTTAGCTTGCAGTCAAATATGTCTGATGAGCACTCCACACAAGTCAATAACATCAACAAAACTCACCTTTGTGCATTCACACGCAACGTTAAAAGTTTGGTGGACACAATGACAGAGAAAAAGAAGTGGCATAAAACACGTCCGAGAAAGTCGGAAAAAGTTATACATGTAAACAAACTAGGGTGAGTTCAAAGACCGCCCAAATTAGTAGGACAAAACTTAGTAGGACAAAACGGCGCTCACCAAATACTCGAATCAGTGAAGCATGTTTAATACTAACAGTGTGCTTTATTACAATTAGTGAGGTTGTGTGCGAGCTTTTTCAGCCTATTTTGCATCCCTTTACCCTACTTTATTGTGAGCATGTTAGCATGTTAACATTAATATGCTAGCGGTTAGCATATGTCAAACAGCAGGTTATATGACTCTAAAGTGTAAGGCTGGGGAAAAGTTAGCACTTTTAATGTTAGCATGCTAATGTTAGCATGCTAACAGAGTAACGAGTGTCACATACCAGGTTAAATAACTGTCGGGTAAACGGTTGCAAAATTAGCTGAAGAAGCTCACACTTTAATGTTAGCATGCTAACATGCTAACATTAATCATAGCATGCTAACGTGCTAACATAAAAGTTAAAGCTTTTTCAGCTAATTTTGCATCCGTTTACCCTACTCTAATGTTAGCATTTTAGCATGCTAACATTAAAATGTTAACAGTTTGAGGGACGGCGTGGCGCAGTGGGAAAAGTGGCCGTGGGAAAGTGGCCGTGCGCAACCCGAGGGTCACTGGTTCAAATCCCACCTGGAACCAACCTCGTCATGTCCGTTGTGTCCTGAGCAAGACACTTCACCCTTGCTCCTGATGGTTAGCGCCTTGCATGGCAGCTCCCTCCATCAGTGTGTGAATGTGTGTGTGAATGGGTAAATGTGGAAGTAGTGTCAAAGCGCTTTGAGTACCTTGAAGGTAGAAAAGCGCTATACAAGTACAACCCATTTATTTATCATTTAACAGTTTGCATGTGTCAAATAGCAGGTTATATGACTCTAAGGTGTAAGGTTGGGGAAAAGATAGCACTTTAATGTTAGCATGCTAACGTTAGCATGCTAACACAGTAACGTGTCACATACCAGGTTAAATGACTGTCGGGTAAACGGTTGCAAAATTAGCTGAAAAGGCTCGCACTTTAATGTTAGCATACTAACATTAATCTTAGCAAACTAACATGCTAACATAAAAGTGCAAGCTTTTTCAGCTAATTTTGCATCCGTTTACCCTACCTTAATGTTAGAATTTTAGCATGCTAACACTAAAATGCTAATGGTTAGCATGTATCAAATAGCAGGTTATATGACTAAGGTGTAAGGCTGTGGAAAAGTTACAACTTTAATGTTAGCATGCTAACAGAGTAACAAGTGTCACATACCAGGATTTAATGACTGTAGGGTAAACAGTTGCAAAATTAGCTGAAAAAGCTCGAACTTTAATGTTCGCATGCTAACATGCTAACATAAAAGTGCATGCTAACAGAGTAACAAGTGTCACATACCAGGTTAAATGACTGTAGGGTAAACAGTTGCAAAATTAGCTGAAAAAGCTCACACTTTAATGCTAACATAAAATTGCAAGCTTTTTCAGCTAATTTTGCATCCGTTTTCCCTACTTTAAAATGCTAACAGTTAGCATGTATCAAATAGCAGGTTATATGACTCTAATGTGTAAGGCTGGGGAAAATTTAGCACTTTCATGTTGGCATGCTAACGTTAGCATGCTAACAGAGTAACAAGTGTCACATACCAGGTCAAATGACTGTAGGGTAAACGGTTGCGAAATTAGCTGAAAAAGCTCGCACTTTAATGTTAGCATGCTAACATGCGAAAATTAATCTTAGCATGCTAACATGCTAACACCCTACTTTAATGGTAGCATTTTAGCATGCTAACATTAAAATTTTAATGGTTAGCCTGTGTCAAATAGCAGGTTATATGATTCTAAGGTGTAAGGCTGGGGAAAAGTTAGCACTTTAATGTTAGCATGCTAACATTAGCATGATAACAGAGTAACAAGTGTCACATACCAAGTTAAATGACTGTAGGGTAAACGGTTGCAAAATTAGCTGAAAAAGCTCGCACTTTATTGATAGCGTGCTAACAAACTAACATTAATCTTAGCATGCTAACATGCTAACATAAAAGTGCAAGCTTTTTCAGCTAATTTTGCATCCGTTTACCTTACTTTAATGCTAGCATTTTAGCATGCTAACATTAAAATGCTAACAGGTAGCATGTGTCAAATAGCAGGTCATACGACTTTAAGGTGTAAGGCTGGGGAAAAGTTAGCACTTTTAATGTTAGCATGCTAATGTTAGCATGCCTACAGAATAACGAGTGTCACATACCAGGTTAAATGACTGTCGGGTAAACGGTTGCAAAATCAGCTGAAAAAGCTTGCACTTTAATGTTAGCATGCTAACATGCGAACATTAATGTTTGCATGCTAACATAAAAGGTCATGCTTTTTCAGCTAATTTTGCATCCGTTTACCCTACTCTATTGTTAGTATTTTAGAATGCTAACATTAACATGTTAACAGTTAGCATGTATCAAATAGCATGTTATATGACTCTAAGGTGTAATGCTGGGGAAAAGTTAGCACTTTGTTAGCATGCTAATGTTAGCATGCTAATAGAGTAACAAGTGTCACATACCAGGTTAAATGACTGTAGGGTAAACGGTTGCAAAATTTGCTGAAAAAGCTCGCACTTTAATGTTAGCATGCTGCTAACATTAAAGTGCGAGTTTTTTCAGCTAATTAGCATTTTATCATTTTAGCATGCTAACATTAATGTTAGCATGCTAACATGCTAACATAAAAGTGCAAGCTTTTTCAGCTAATTTTGCATCCGTTTACCCTACTTTAATGTTAGCATTTTAGCATGCTAACATTAAAATGTTAACGGTTAGCATGTATCAAATAGCAGGTTATATGACTCTACGGTGTAAGGCTGGGGAAAAGTTAGCACTTTAATGTTAGCATGCTAACGTTAGCATGCTAACAGAGTAACAAGTGTCACATACCAGGTTAAATGACTGTAGGGTAAACGGTTGCAAAATATGCCGACAAAGCCCGCACTTTAATGTTAGCATGCTGCTAATATTAAAGTGTGAGCTTTTTCAGCTACTTAGCATTTTAGCATCCATCCATCCATCCATTTTCTACCGCTTATTCCCTTTCGGGGTCGCGGGGGGCGCTGGCGCCTATCTCAGCTACAATCGGGCGGAAGGCGGGGTACACCCTGGACAAGTCGCCACCTCATCGCAGGGCCAACACAGATAGACAGACAACATTCACACTCACATTCACACACTAGGGCCAATTTAGCATGCTAACATTAATGTTAGCATGCTAACATGCTAACATTAAAGTGCGAGCTATTTCAGCTAATGTTGCATCCATTTACCCTACTTTACTGTTAGCATGCTAACATTAGCTTGTGTCAAATAGCAGGTTAAATGACTGTAAGGTGTATGGGTGTGGAATTAAACAAAAAAGTGTAAAATTTTGCTAAAAATAGAGCAGGAAATGGAATGTTTTTGAGCTTAAACCGACTGTTTTTACTCAATTTCAATGTGCAGATGTGACTCAAAACACTTGACAATGGCCACAGTTTGACCCTGGAACTGATCAAGTGATTAAGTGATTGAAAAAAATATTTTAAAAGACGTTTTTTTTTTCTTGAATGTTGACGGAAAAAAAAAAAAAGGATCAGATTTAATCAGGAATAGAACATACCAGAGGGATGTAGTCCTTGTTCTCGTTCTCGCCCTCGCCCATGGAGTCCGCCGACTTGCTGTGGGACCGGCTCATGAACCCTTTGGCGGCCCTGGTCAGGAGGCGGGTCCTGCTCAGTGCCAACCTGGCCCACAGGAAAACTCTGGTCAGCAACACGTCTGCACGTGTCCCGCTAACACCCACCTGGCAGAAAAAAGACCCTCCACCGATTTCTGAGACTGGTCTGACGTCACTGATGGACTTCTTTGGGTCACTGAGAAGAAAAAGAAGAGTCTTTCTGGCATTTTTCATGGACATCATAAAAGTATCCTACATGATAATAACAATAGACATTTATCATTTTAAGTATTATAAATAATAATTAACTTACAATTTTCATGGCTGCAAAAGTGCCAAAGTAGTTGGGAAAGGGCATGTTCACCACTGTGTTGCATCACCATTTCTTTTCACAACACTCAATAAACGTCCGGGAACTGAGGAAACTCTAGTAAAGTTTTAACTCGCACTTACAGATGTCGCGACCGACTGTAGTTACTGACATTGGTTTTATGGAGTGGTCCTGAGCCCATGTGGTGATATCCTTTACACACTGATGTCTGTTTTGGATGCGGTACCGCCTGAGGGGTCAAAGGTCCGTCATATGGTCGCTTACGTGCAGTGATTTCTCCAGATTCTCTGAACCTTTCGAAGTGGCAAAAAAGACTGAGAAAGTTGAGGAATGCTCGTCAAACGCTTATTTGGCACATGGCACGGGTGAACAGGCTAATTGGGAACAGGTCAATGATTGGTTGTAAAAGCAGCTTCCATGAAATGCTCGGTCATTCGCAAACAAGGACGGGGTTTAAGGGTCGCCAATTTTTCAACAAATGCCTGAGCAAATTGGTTAAGAACAACATTTCTCAACCAGCTATTACAAGGAATTTGTACATTTCTCCATCTACGGTCGGTAATATCATCAAAAGGTTCAGAGAACATGGAGAAATCGCCAAAAACCAACATTGAATGCCAGTGACCTTGGATCCCCTCAGGCGGTACTGCATCAAAAACCGACATCAGTGTGTAAAGGATATCACCACATGGGCCCAGGAACACTTCAGAAAACCGCTGTCGGTCGCTACATCTCTAAGTCCAGAGTCGGGACCCAGGATAGACCGCTCGCTTGTGTATCGACTGGGGACATCTTTGCGCTGCTTATCCGCCTTCGCTGGCTCCACTTTGGACGGGACTCTCGCCACTGTGTTGGATCCACTTTTGGACCGGACTCTCACGGTTGTGTTGGATCCACTTTGGATTGAACTTTCACAGTATCACGTCAGACCCGCTCGACATCCATTGCTTTCGGTCCGCGAGGAGGGGATTGCCCACATATGCGGTCCTCTCCAAGGTTTCTCATAGTCATCATTGTCACTGTAACCGACGGTACTGCATCAAAAACCGACATCGGTGTGTGAAGGATATCACCACATGGGCCCAGGAACACTTCAGAAAACCGCTGTCAGTAACTACAGTCGGTCGCTACATCTCTGAGTCCAGAGTCGGGACCCAGGATAGACCGCTCGCTTGTGTATCGACTGGGGACATCTTTGCGCTGCTGATCCGCCTCCGCTGGCTCCACTTTGGACGGGAGTCTCGCTACTGTGTTGGATCCACTTTTGGACCGGACTCTCACGGTTGTGTTGGATCCACTTTGGATTGAACTTTCACAGTATCACGTTAGACCCGCTCGACATCCATTGCTTTCGGTCCCCGAGGAGGGGATTGCCCACATATGCGGTCCTCTCCAAGGTTTCTCATAGTCATCATTGTCACTGTAACCGACGGTACAGCATCAAAAACCGACATCGGTGTGTAAAGGATATCACCACATGGGCCCAGGAACACTTCAGAAAACCGCTGTCATTAACTACATCGCTACATCTCTATGTCCAGAGTCGGGACCCAGGATAGACCGCTCGCTTGAGTATCGACTGGGGACATCTTTGCGCTGCTGATCCGCCTCCGCTGGCTCCACTTTGGACGGGACTTTCGCTACTGTGTTGGATCCACTTTGGACTGGACTCTCACGGTTGTGTTGGATCCACTATGGATTGAACTTTCACAGTATCACGTTAGACCCGCTCGACATCCATTGCTTTCGGTCCCCGAGGAGGGGATTGCCCACATATGCGGTCCTCTCCAAGGTTTCTCATAGTCATCATTGTCACTGTAACCGACGGTACTGCATCAAAAACCGACATCGATGTGTAAAGGATATCACCACATGGGCCCAGGAACACTTCAGAAAACCGCTGTCACTAACTACAGTCGGTCGCTACATCTCTGAGTCCAGAGTCGGGACCCAGGATAGACCGCTCGCTTGTGTATCGACTGGGGACATCTTTGCGCTGCTGATCCGCCTCCGCTGGCTCCACTTTGGACGGGACTCTCGCTACTGTGTTGGATCCACTTTGGACTGGACTCTCACGGTTGTGTTGGATCCACTATGGATTGAACTTTCACAGTATCACGTTAGACCCGCTCGACATCCATTGCTTTCGGTCCTCTAGGAGGGGATTGCCCACACATGCGGTCCTCTCCAAGGTTTCTCATAGTCATCATTGTCACTTTAACCGACGTCCCACTGGGGTGAGGTTTCCTTGCCCTTATGTGGGCTCTACCGAGGATGTCGTTGTGGTTTGTGCTGTGGTTTGTGCAACCCTTTGAGACACCAGTGATTTAGGGCTATATAAAAAAACAATGATTGATTGATCGATTGAAGTTAAAACTCTACTATGCAAGGCCATGGACGGGTCCCTGGTTCAATCCCCACCTAGTACCAACCTCGTCACGTCCGTTGTGTCCTGAGCAAGACACTTCACCCTTGCTCCTGATGGGTGCTGGTTAGCGCCTTGCATGGCAGCTCCCTCCATCAGTGTGTGAATGTGTGTGTGAATGGGTGAATGTGGAAGTAGTGTCAAAGCGCTTTGAGTACCTTGAAGGTAGAAAAGCGCTATACAAGTACAACCCATTTATTTATATTTATTTACATTTATCAACAACACCCGGAAACGCTTCGCCGGGCCCGAACTCATCTAAAATGGACTGATGTGTTCTGTGGTCTGACGAGTCCATATTTCAAATTGTTTTTTGGAAAATGTGGACCTTGTGTCCTCCGGAACAAAGAGGAAAAGAACCTTCCGGATTGTTCTAGGGCGCTAGTTGAAAAGCCAGCATCTATGATGGTATGGAGGTGTATTAGTGCCCAAGGCATGGGTGACTTAAACACCGTTAACGCTGAAAAGTACATACAAGTTTTGGAGCAACATCCAAGCAACGTTATCATGGACGCCCCTGCTTATTTCAGCAAGGCAACGCCAAGCCACGTGTTACAACAGTGTGGCTTCATAGTAAAAGAGTGTGAATAAGTCCGAGAACGTCTTTTTTTTTCAAGGTGGTGGTACAAACCTTCTGTAAAACTGCATCTCTCCCAGCTGGACGAGGACGGCGTGCTGCAGGGAGAAACGCCGTCGTCCACGCCTGACACAAAAAACACAAAAGTGTTTTTATTCCGCCACCAAGAGAGGAAAAGATGAGGAGAATGGAACTCGTGAGGCGTCGCCATTAAGGGAGGACATCCTACAACAACATACTGTTATGCGTGGCGGCGTCCTCCGCGTCCTCCGACACGCCGCCGGACTGCGAGCGGCCCAGTCCCACCGAGTAAGCTCGGTTCTTCCCGCTCCCCGACTTGGAGCTCGAGCCTCGTTTGAAGCCGTCGCCTAAAAGTGAGAAAATTACAAACATTTCTGTAATATTTATGAAAATAAAACTTTCACTTCTTTACATTTGTAAAACTCGTTTTTTACACTTAGACAGCAAAAAAAATGTTCAAATGGTCCGTAAAAAAAAAACTAAAAAAAAACTAGGCTTTGCTACACATCTAAAAAAGCAGCCCAATTTTGTTCACGCAGTAGAAGCATTTAAGTCCCATTTTAAAACTAATTTGTATACTCTAGGCTTTAAGTAGACCCCCTTTTTTAGACCAGTTGATCTGCCGTTTTTCTTTTCTCCTCTGCCTCCCTCACCCTTGGAGAGGGGGGGCACAAGTCCGGTGGCCATGGATGAAGTGCTGGCTGTCCAGAATCCGGACCCGGGGTGGACGGTTGGGGACGTCTCTGCGCTGCTGACCCATCTCCGCTTGGGATGGTCTCCTGCTGGCCCCACTATGGACTGGACTCTCACTATTATGTTAGATCATCTATGGACTGGGTTCTCACAATATTATGCTGGATCCACTATGGACTGGACTCTCACTATTATGTTAGATCCACTATGGACTGGACTCCCACTATTATGGAAGATCCACCATGGACTGGACTCTCACAATATTATGCTAGATCCACTATGGACTGGACTCTCACTATTATGTTAGATTCACTATGGACTGGACTCTCACTATTATGTTAGATCCTCTATGGACTGGACTCCTCACAATATTATGCTGGATCCACTTTGGACTGGACTCTCACTATTATGTTAGATCCAGTATGGACTGGACTCCCACTATTATGGAAGATCCACCATGGACTGGACTCTCACAATATTATGCTAGATCCACTATGGACTGGACTCTCACTATTATGTTAGATTCACTATGGACTGGACTCTCACTATTATGTTAGATCCACTATGGACTGGACTCTCACGATTATGTTAGACCCACTATGGACTGGACTCCTCACTATTATGTTGGATCCACTATGGACTGGACTCTCACTGTTATGTTAGATCCACTACGGACTGGACTCTTATGATTATGTTAGATCCACTATGGGCTGGACTCTCACTCTTATTTTAGATCCCCAATGGACTGGACTTTCACAATATTATGCTAGATCCACTATGGACTGGACTCTCACTATTATGGTAGATCCACTATGGACTGGACTTTCACAATATTATGCTAGATCCACTATGGACTGGACTCTCACTATTATGGTAGATCCACTATGGACTGGACTCTCACTATTATGTTAGATCCACTACGGACTGGACTCTCACGATTATGTTAGCTCCACTATGGACTGGACTTTCACAATATTATGCTAGATCCACTATGGTCTGGACTCTCCCAATATTATGTTTGATCCACTATGGACTGGACTCTCACTATTATGGTAGATCCACTATGAACTGGACTCTCACAATATTATGCTAGATCCACTATGGACTGGACTCTCACTATTATGTTAGATCCACTATGGACTGGACTCTCACTATTATGTTATATCCACTATGGACTGGACTCCTCACTATTAAGTTAGATCCACTACGGACTGGACTCTCACGATTATGTTGGATCCACTATGGACTGGACTCTCACAATATTATGCTCGATCCACTATGGACTGGACTATCACTATTATGTTAGATCCACTATGGACTGGACTCTCACAATATTATGCTAGATCCACTATGGAATGGACTCTCACTATTATGTTAGATCCACTATGGACTGGACTCTCACAATATTATGCTAGATCCACTATGGAATGGACTCTCACTATTATGCTAGATCCAGTATGGACTGGACTCTCACTACTATGTTAGATCCACTATGGACTGGACTCTCACTATTATGCTAGATCCACTATGGACTGGACTCTCACTATTATGTTAGATCCACTATGGACTGGACTTTCACAATATTATGCTCGATCCACTATGGACTGGACTCTCACTATTATGTTAGATCCACTATGGACTGGACTCTCACAATATTATGCTAGATCCACTATGGACTGGACTCTCACTATTATGTTAGATCCACTATGGACTGGACTCTCACAATATTATGCTAAATCCACTATGGACTGGACTTTCACTATTATGTTAGATCCACTACGGACTGGACTCTCACTATAATGTTAGATCCACTACGGACTGGACTCTCACGATTATGTTAGATTCACTATGGACTGGACTCTCACGATTATGTTAGACCCACTATGGACTGGACTCCTCACTATTATGTTGGATCCACTATGGACTGGACTCTCACTATTATGTTAGATCCACTACGGACTGGACTCTTACGATTATGTTAGATCCACTATGGACTGGACTTTCACAATATTATGCTAGATCCACTATGGACTGGACTCTCACTATTATGGTAGATCCACTATGAACTGGACTCTCACAATATTATGCTAGATCCACTATAGACTGGACTCTCACTATTATGTTTGATCCACTACGGACTGGACTCTCACGATTATGTTAGATCCACTATGGACTGGACTTTCACAATATTATGCTAGATCCACTATGGACTGGACTCTCACTATTATGGTAGATCCACTATGGACTGGACTTTCACAATATTATGCTAGATCCACTATGGACTGGACTCTCACTATTATGGTAGATCCACTATGGACTGGACTCTCACTATTATGTTAGATCCACTACGGACTGGACTCTCACGATTATGTTAGCTCCACTATGGACTGGACTTTCACAATATTATGCTAGATCCACTATGGTCTGGACTCTCACAATATTATGTTTGATCCACTATGGACTGGACTCTCACTATTATGGTAGATCCACTATGAACTGGACTCTCACAATATTATGCTAGATCCACTATGGACTGGACTCTCACTATTATGTTAGATCCACTATGGACTGGACTCTCACTATTATGTTATATCCACTATGGACTGGACTCCTCACTATTAAGTTAGATCCACTACGGACTGGACTCTCACGATTATGTTGGATCCACTATGGACTGGACTCTCACAATATTATGCTCGATCCACTATGGACTGGACTATCACTATTATGTTAGATCCACTATGGACTGGACTCTCACAATATTATGCTAGATCCACTATGGAATGGACTCTCACTATTATGTTAGATCCACTATGGACTGGACTCTCACAATATTATGCTAGATCCACTATGGAATGGACTCTCACTATTATGCTAGATCCAGTATGGACTGGACTCTCACTACTATGTTAGATCCACTATGGACTGGACTCTCACTATTATGCTAGATCCACTATGGACTGGACTCTCACTATTATGTTAGATCCACTATGGACTGGACTTTCACAATATTATGCTCGATCCACTATGGACTGGACTCTCACTATTATGTTAGATCCACTATGGACTGGACTCTCACAATATTATGCTAGATCCACTATGGACTGGACTCTCACTATTATGTTAGATCCACTATGGACTGGACTCTCACAATATTATGCTAAATCCACTATGGACTGGACTTTCACTATTATGTTAGATCCACTACGGACTGGACTCTCACTATAATGTTAGATCCACTACGGACTGGACTCTCACGATTATGTTAGATTCACTATGGACTGGACTCTCACGATTATGTTAGACCCACTATGGACTGGACTCCTCACTATTATGTTGGATCCACTATGGACTGGACTCTCACTATTATGTTAGATCCACTACGGACTGGACTCTTACGATTATGTTAGATCCACTATGGACTGGACTTTCACAATATTATGCTAGATCCACTATGGACTGGACTCTCACTATTATGGTAGATCCACTATGAACTGGACTCTCACAATATTATGCTAGATCCACTATAGACTGGACTCTCACTATTATGTTTGATCCACTACGGACTGGACTCTCACGATTATGTTAGATCCACTATGGACTGGACTTTCACAATATTATGCTAGATCCACTATGGACTGGACTCTCACTATTATGGTAGATCCACTATGGACTGGACTCTCACAATATTATGCTGGATCCACTATGGACTGGACTCTCACTCTTATGTTAGATCCACTACGGACTGGACTCTCACGATTATGTTAGCTCCACTATGGACTGGACTTTCACAATATTATGCTAAATCCACTATGGTCTGGACTCTCACTATTATGTTAGATCCACTATGGACTGGACTCTCACAATATTATGTTTGATCCACTATGGACTGGACTCTCACTATTATGGTAGATCCACTATGAACTGGACTCTCACAATATTATGCTAGATCCACTATGGACTGGACTCTCACTATTATGTTATATCCACTATGGACTGGACTCTCACTATTATGTTAGATCCACTATGGACTGGACTCCTCACTATTAAGTTAGATCCACTACGGACTGGACTCTCACGATTATGTTAGATCCACTATGGACTGGACTCTCACAATATTATGCTCGATCCACTATGGACTGGACTATCACTATTATGTTAGATCCACTATGGACTGGACTCTCACAATATTATGCTAGATCCACTATGGAATGGACTCTCACTATTTTGTTAGATCCAGTATGGACTGGACTCCCACTATTATGGAAGATCCACCATGGACTGGACTCTCACAATATTATGCTAGATTCACTATGGACTGGACTCTCACTATTATGTTAGATCCACTACGGACTGGACTCTCACGATTATGTTAGATCCACTATGGACTGGACTCTCACGATTATGTTAGACCCACTATGGACTGGACTCCTCACTATTATGTTGGATCCACTATGTACTGGACTCTCACTATTATGTTAGATCCACTACGGACTGGACTCTTACGATTATGTTGGATCCACTACTGACTGGACTTTCACAATATTATGCTAGATCCACTATGGACTGGACTCTCACTATTATGGTAGATCCACTATGGACTGGACTCTCACAATATTATGCTACATCCACTATAAACTGGACTCTCACTATTATGTTAGATCCACTACGGACTGGACTCTCACGATTATGTTAGATCCACTATGGACTGGACTTTCACAATATTATGCTAGATCCACTATGGACTGGACTCTCACTATTATGGTAGATCCACTATGGACTGGACTCTCACAATATTATGCTGGATCCAATATGGACTGGACTCTCACTATTATGTTAGATCCACTACGGACTGGACTCTCACGATTATGTTAGCTCCACTATGGACTGGACTTTCACAGTATTATGCTAGATCCACTATGGTCTGGACTCTCACTATTATGTTAGATCCACTATGGACTGGACTCTCACAATATTATGTTTGATCCACTATGGACTGGACTCTCACTATTATGGTAGATCCACTATGAACTGGACTCTCACAATATTATGCTAGATCCACTATGGACTGGACTCTCACTATTATGTTAGATCCACTATGGACTGGACTCTCACTATTATGTTAGATCCACTATGGACTGGACTCCTCACTATTAAGTTAGATCCACTACGGACTGGACTCTCACGATTATGTTAGATCCACTATGGACTGGACTCTCACAATATTATGCTCGATCCACTATGGACTGGACTATCACTATTATGTTAGATCCACTATGGACTGGACTCTCACAATATTATGCTAGATCCACTATGGAATGGACTCTCACTATTATGCTAGATCCAGTATGGACTGGACTCTCACTACTATGTTAGATCCACTATAGACTGGACTCTCACTATTATGCTAGATCCACTATGGACTGGACTCTCACTATTATGTTAGATCCACTATGGACCCGACTCTCACAATATTATGCTCGATCCACTATGGACTGGACTCTCACTATTATGTTAGATCCACTATGGACTGGACTCTCACAATATTATGCTAGATCCACTATGGACTAGACTCTCACTATTATGTTAGATCCACTATGGACTGGACTCTCACAATATTATGCTAGATCCACTATGGACTGGACTTTCACTATTATGTTAGATCCACTACGGACTGGACTCTCACCATAATGTTAGATCCACTATGGACTGGACTCTCACAATATTATGCTAGATCCACTATGGACTGCACTTTCACTATTATGTTAGATCCACTACGGACTGGACTGTCACTATATTGTTAGATCCACTATGGACTGGACTTTCACTATTATGCTAAATCCACTATGGACTGGACTGTCACTATTATGTTAGATCCACTATGGACTGGACTCTCACTATTATGTTAGATCCACTATGGACTGGACTTTCACTATTATGTTAGATCCACTATGGACTGGACTCTCACTATTATGCTGGATCCACTATGGACTGGACTCTCACTATTATGTTAGATCCACTATGGACTGGACTCTCACTACTATGTTAGATCCACTAATGACTGGACTCTCACACTATTATGCTGGATCCACTATGGACTGGACTCTCACTATTATGTTAGATCCACTATGGACTGGACTCTCACTATTATGCTGGATCCACTATGGACTGGACTTTCACTATTATGTTAGATCCACTATGGACTGGACTCTCACTATTATGCTGGATCCACTATGGACTGGACTCTCACTATTATGTTAGATCCACTATGGACTGGACTCTCACTATTATGTTAGATCCACTATGGACTGGACTCCCACTATAATGGAAGATCCACTATGGACTGGACTCTCACTATTATGTTAGATCCACTATGGACTGGACTCTCACTATTATGTTAGATCCACTATGGACTGGACTCACTATTATGTTAGATCCACTACGGACTGGACTCTCACGATTATGTTAGATCCACTATGGACTGGACTCTCGCGATTATGTTAGATCCGCTATGGACTGGACGTTCACAATATTATGCTAGATCCACTATGGACTGGACTCTCACTATTATGTTAGATCCATTATGGACTGGACTCTCACTATTATGTTAGATCCACTATGGACTGGGCTCTCACAATATTATGCTGGATCCACTATGGACTGGACTCTCACTATTATGTTAGATCCACTATGGACTGGACTCTCACAATATTATGCTAGATCCACTATGGACTGGACTCTCACTATTATGTTAGATCCATTATGGACTGGACTCTCACTATTATGTTAGATCCACTATGGACTGGGCTCTCACAATATTATGCTGGATCCACTATGGACTGGACTCTCACTATTATGTTAGATCCATTATGGACTGGACTCTCACTATTATGTTAGATCCACTATGGTACAGACCCCACATAAGGGCAAGGAAAAACTCACACCCAGTGGAACGTCGTTGACAGTGACAATGATGACTATGAGAAAACTTGTAGAGGACCGCATATGTGGGCAATCCCCCCACCCCCTCAGGGGACAGGAAGCCATGGATGTCAAACGGGTCTAACATGATATTGTGTAAGTCCAATCCATAGTGGATATAACATAACAGTGAGAGTCCAGTCCAAAGTGGATCCAATATGGTAGCGAGAGTCCCGTCCATAGTGGAGCCAGCAGGAAACCATCCCAAGGGGAGGCGGATCAGCAGCGCAGAGATGTCCCCAACCGATACACAGGCGAGGGGTCCATCATGGGTCCCGACTCTGGACAGCCAGTACTTCATCCATGGGCACCGGACCTGTGTACCCCCCAAACCCCCTCCACAACGGAGAGGGTGACAGAGGAGAAAAAGAAAAGAAACGGCAGATCAACTGGTCTAAAAAGGGGGTCTATTTAAAGGCTAGAGTATACAAATTAGTTTTAAGATGAACTGTTACCGGGAGGGCATTCCAGAGTACTGGAGCCCGAATGGAAAACGCTCCATAGCATACTTGCCAACCCTCCCGAATTTTCCGGGAGACTCCCGAAAATCAGCGCCTCTCCCAAAAACCTCCCGGGACAAATATTCTCCCGAATATCTCCCGGTTTTCAGCCGGAGCTGGAGGCCACACCCCGTCCTGAGTGAGGACAGCCCAGCACATGGAGCCATCCTTGGGGAAGAGACGGGGGGGGGGACAACAGGGTGACAAGAACTAAATCATCCAGACTGGAGATCATTTGTATTAAGTTTATCTTACCTAAAAATAAATATATTTATTCATTAAAAAAACAAAAAAACATTTTTACTAGATTTTGTGAGGCAGACGCACTAACCCCTCTGCCATATATATATATATATATATATATATATATGAAATACTTGACTTGGTGAATTCTAGCTGTAAATATACTCCTCCCCTCTTAACTACGCCCCCCTGCCCCAACCACCATGAATTGATTAACGTGGACCCTGACTTAAACAAGTTGAAAAACGTATTCGGGTGTTACCATTTGGTGGTGAATTGTACGGAATACTGTACTGTGCAATCTACTAATAAAAGTTTCAGTCAATCAATCAAAACGCCCCCCCCACCCCCAACCTCCCAAAATCGGAGGTCTCAAGGTTGGCAAGTATGCTATATAGCCCGCACACTTTTTTTTTTGCTTCTGTAGCCCTTAATCGCAAATTTCTCAATGAGCTGCAGAAGCCACGACCACACCCTCGATTCAGATCCCAAAAAAGGGCAAGAAAAAAACTCAACCCAATGGGAACACAGTAGGGAGCATGGCTATGCTAATTTTGCTAGCGTCCTATTACATTAGACAGGTGCAGAGTTAGTGTATAAAATGATAAAAACACACACACTCTGACTAAAATTAGCTTCCTACAAGCACTGGAAAATGTCGATATGACGATATGAGGACTCGTGTTTGGACGTGAATAGACTATGGTGTGACGTAGTCTGGTCACCTGGGTTGATGTACTCGACGCAGGTGTGAAGGTACTCGTTGGTGTCCAGGTCCACGGGGATGAAGGTGGTGTGTTTGCTGAGGATGTTGCAGGCCTTGCTGGTGTGGATGGCGTACACTCGGTACTTCCTGCCGCAGCCTGCAACACACCACACGGGCATACTGAACGCCGGCAGGGGGACATTAGGCTACCGCTTCCGGCGTGACCTCTCACCCTGCTCACCGTGTTCGATTTCGTGCTCCCGGTCGGCCATGTGCTCGAAGTCTTGGATGATGGAGCGGGCGGCCAGATGGTGGAAGGTCTCGTTCCACAGCTCCTCGTGGACCTTCTCCTCGCGCTCTCGCCCCTTCAGGAAGGGCTCCACGTCGAATTGCACCTCCCAGTGGACCGCCTTCCCGCAGAGCACGCCCGAGACCACCGCCTTGCACTCGCTTCGCTGGCGGGCCGCTGCGTCCACGCTGAGGACCTCCTGCGGCGTTTCGGCCTGACAGAGCTGGTGGCTGTATCCTTCTGACACGCCACAAAATTCACTGAGACTTTACGTTGCCAGGTGTTGTCTTTTATTAGGGGTGCACATTTATTTATATATATATATATATATATATATATATATATATATATATATATATATATATATATATATATATATATATATATATATATATATATATATATATACATTCATACATATACATATATACATAAAAAAATAATATATATATACATACACATATACATATATATACATAAAAAATATATATATATATTTAGATAGACAGATAGATGATATATAATATAGATGTATATCATATATACGCATACATATATATCATAAGTGGTAGAAAATGGATGGATGGATGGATATATATAAACACATACTGTATGTACATATATATATGTATATATATATATATATATATATATATATATAACAATGGATTAGATTTATATCGCGCTTTTCTATTGTTAGATACTCAAAGCGCTCACAATGAAGTGGGAACCCATCATTCATTCAACACCTGGTGGTGGTAAGCTACATCAGTAGCCACAGCTGCCCTGGGGTAGACTGACGGAAGCGTGGCTGCCAGTTTGCGCCTACGGCCCCTCCAACCACCACCTATCATTCATTCATCATTCATTCACCAGTGTGAGTGGCACCGGGGGCAAAGGGTGAAGTGTCCTGCCCAAGGACACAACGGCAGCGATTTGGATGTGAATAGGTGGGAAGCAAACCTGCAACCTTCAGGTTTCTGGCACAGCCGCTCTACCAACTACGCCATGCCGCCCCACCCACTACGCCATGCCGTATATATATATATATATATATATATATATATAAAATCACAAGACTACTTCATCTCTACAGAACTGTTTCATGAGGGGTTCCCCTTAATCATCTCCTGATGATTGAGGGAACCCCTCATGAAACAGTTCTGTAGAGATGAAGTAGTCTTCTGGTTTTTCCCACACATACATATTGCGCTCTACCACAGTATCGAGCACTATTCTCTGGATAATCCAATCAAGACATATATATATATATATATATATATATATATATATATATATATATATATATATATATATATATATATATATATATATATATATATATATATATATATATATTTATATATATATATATATATATATATATATATATATATATAAATGTGTAGGTGTGGGAAAAATCACAAGACTACTTCGTCTCTACAGAACTGTTTCATGAGGGGTTCCCTCAATCATCAGGAGATTTTAATGGAAGCATTCACATACAATGGTTTATATAGGGCACAGAGTGGGTGGGTACAGGCACGCGTAGGGGCGTGGTGTTTGGCTCATAAGTTACCTAGGAGGTGTTTCCGTCTGTGTCGGCATGTTGAAATGATTTCACTGCGCTTGTTGAGGGATGACAGGTCTGGATGATATATAATAAACAGTTTCTCTTTTAAGCATAGGTTGCATCTTTTATTACCACTGTTGTAAGGTGTGCTGGATGCAAGAATTTGCCATGTTATTGAATATTCAACATTATTATCTTTGAGGTTCCAAATGTGCTTGCTGAGTTCTGTAGAATTCCGCAAAGCCTGGTTTCTAAAGGAGGCGTTGTGATTAATATTCAATATTCAACAAGAACTACATTAAATTGAGCTACAGCTGTATGAATAACATGCAACAAATCATTTCAAACCACAACAAAGCAATTGCAAAAGGACTGCCTACCCCCAGACTAAACGACTCTGAAACCAATAAGGAATGTAACTGTCGCAAGAAACCTGATTGCCCTCTCAACGGAGGGTGCTTACAGACATCAGTCGTTTACCAAGCAAAGGTAACACGCAAGCACATTAACACATCCGACACGTACGTAGGATTAACCGAAGGAGCGTTCAAAACAAGATGGAATAATCATATATATATATATATATATATATATATATATATATATATATATATATATGTATATGTATGGAAAAAATCACAAGACTACTTCATCTCTACATAACTGTTTCATGAGGGGTTCCCTCAATCATCTCCTGATGAAAAAATCTCCTGATAATTGAGGGAACACCTGATGAAACAGTTCTGTAGAGATGAAGTAGTATTGTGGTTTTTCCCACACATACATATTGCGCTCTACCATATATATATATATATATATATATATATATATATATATATATATATATATATATATATTTAATGTCTTTTTGATAATGTCTTGTTTGGCTATGTTCTGTTGACCTTTGCACTCTGTCGGTTCCTGTTTTTTCACTCCCTGTTTTGTCACCATGACTACCAATCAATTCACCTGTCCTCACAACTCACGCACCTGTTTTCAATCATCACATCCGTATTTAAGCTTGTCCTTTTCATGCTCTGCCCCTGCTAGCATTTTCATGCCAAAGACCATACCGCTCTTTTCAAGCCACAGTAAGTGTTTTTTTTTGTTTCAAGTCCAAAGTTTAGTCTCAGTGTTAGTTTTGTTTCCTTCGTCAAGATGTGCTTTCGCCTTTTTGCATGTTTTTGGAAGTGGGAGGAAGCCGGAGGGAACCCACGCAGTCACGGGGAGAACATGCAAACTCCACACAGAAAGATCCCGAGCCCGGGATTGAACCCAGGATACTCAGGACCTTCGTATTGTGAGGCAGGCGCACTAACCCTTGTTCCAATGTGCTGCCCTCATAGAATCCCTTTTTAAAAATATATTTTTTTCAAATTTCTAACATGTAACCTGTTTTGAAAAAGTTTCATTATGTTTATTATATTAAATAGTACAGTGTGAGAATCTGTTTGAATCGATAAAATAGATTAAATAAATTAATTTTCGATTAAATTGATTTGATGCAATGTTTTTTGACATTTAGTTTTACAAAAAAGCGATTTAAAAGAAATACGTATGCTTGAGCAGCCAAGGGGAGCTTTTGTAACCTGCAACCCGTTTAAAAATATTAAATTCTCATTTTTACACCAAATAACATATGCCAACATTTATTTGAATTAAATTTCGAATCTGAATCGAATCGTCACCTCAAGAATTGGAATGGAATTGTGCGTTGCTGTATGATTCACAACCTTAATAACGGCGTTTTAGTGAAACGTGCACTTCCTGTTCGCCGCAAAGTAAGCTTCAAAATAAAAGCATGGCTCTGTTAACAAAATCTATTTTTTGAATTGTTCGCCACCATTAAAAGCTTTATTGCTGTTGGCAAAATTAATGAGGCATCTTAAAATATAAAATGATGTACCAATCAAGGAAAACCAAGTCAACAAACAAAAATCCTCACCATTCGCAAGGAACAGTTGGTTTCCATTTCCCTTTTGTCGAAAACCGCTTAAGCGGAAGCAAGTGAGACATTTTTAGGGACTATAAGGCTCACTTAAAATCCTATCATGTTTTAAATTCTGGCTGTGCTTACCGATCTCGACGCAATTTTATTTGGTCCATTGTATAATGATAAGTGTGACCAGTAGATGGCAGTTACACATAAGAGATACATGTAGACTGCAAGAGGACGTTAGTAAACAACACCAAAACTTTAGATATCCATTGAAAATAAAGAACATTACACACGGCGCTCAAAAATCTTTCAAAATGTTTTAGTATGACTTTGAAGCC
Source organism: Nerophis ophidion (assembly GCF_033978795.1). Taxonomy (NCBI): domain Eukaryota; kingdom Metazoa; phylum Chordata; class Actinopteri; order Syngnathiformes; family Syngnathidae; genus Nerophis; species Nerophis ophidion. Next base: position 17,148,169 of record NC_084616.1, on the reverse strand, counting down.
GGATGGATTGTCGGCCCATTATCGTAGTCAGAGATGCAAGTATTATTATGGTGTGTGTATGAGGTAAGACATATTATCTGCTGTTTTGTTTCACAATATTATGCAAAAGATAATTTTCTTACCGTCTGGTACCTGTTGGTGTGTATTTGAAATCTGCTCAAATCCTGAAAATTTGCGAAAGTCCGCCTTTGTAGTTCGTCCCGACCCCGTAGTCGATAAGCCGTTCTAAAAAATCATAATAATGACTCCTTTAAAGGGGAACATTATCACAATTTCTGAAGGGTTAAAACCAATAAAAATCAGTTCCCAGTGGTTTTTCTCAAAATTTTATCCATCACGCAATATCCCGAAAAACGGCTTCAAAGTGCCTGATTTAACCATCGTTATATCCACCCGTCCATTATCCTGTGACGTCACAGCGTGACCGCACAGAAACAAACATGGCGGATAGCACAGAAAGGTATAGCGATATTAGCTCGGATTCAGACTAGGATTTTTCAACAGATTACGCATGTATTGAAAACAAAATTTAAATAGAAATTGAAGCTATTGAGCCATACCACGACAGACAGCAGCACGGGAGGAAGCGCGGACGAATTCGGCGATTGCCCTCTAACCAACGATTGGTATGTGTTTGTTTGGCATTACATGTGGGTGGAGGGAAAGGCTGGATGCAAATATAGCTACAAATGAGGCATAATGATGTAATATGTACATACAGCTAGTCTAAATAGCATGTTAGCATCGATTAGCTTGCAGTCATGCCGTGACCAAATATGTCTGATTAGCACACTCCACATAAGTCAATAACATCAACAAAACTCACCTTTGTGATTTCGTTGACTTTATCATTGGAAATGCATCTGCTTTGAGTGTCGCAGGATGTCCACACATTCTTGCCATCTCTGTCGTAGCATAGCTGTCGTCGGTAGTGTGCGCAGAACAATCGAGAGACTTTCGCATCTTTTGACCACTGTTGCAACTTGAATCCGTCTCTGTTCGTTTTGTTACACCCTCCGACGACACACCGACGAGGCATGATGTCTCCAAGGTACGGGAAAACAGTCGAAAAAACAGAATGTGTTCGAGTAAATGGCGGGTCGCTTCACGATGTGACGTCACGGGTGAAAGGTCATCGCTCCGACAGGCGAACAATTGATAGGCGTTTATATCGCCAACTTCATCCTTTTAGAGTTCGGAAATCGGTTAAAAAAACATATGGTCTTTTTTTCTGCAACATCAAGGTATATATTGACGCTTACATAGGTCTGGTGATAATGTTCCCCTTTAATGCGCATTTTGTTTGAAAAAAGACCTGGATAGACCCACTCATCCGCAGTGCGCCTTTTAAATCCGGTGCGCTCTATGGCAGGGGTCGGGAACCTTATTGGCTGAGAGAGCCAAGAAGCCAAATATTTTAAAATGCATTTCCGTAAGAGCCATTGGATATTAATTTTAACACTGAACACAACTAGACGCGTGCATTTTTAAGTAAGACCAACATTTTTAGAGTATAATAGGTCTCTTATTCTTTGTAATAACATTGTTAATCGGAAGCTAAAAGTGGAGGGGGCGTAGCCTGCGGGCCTGCAGCGAAGAGGGGTGTATCAGGACCGGCCTCGAAATCAGCGACAGGTGTTTAAATGGCCCGCCTGGGCCTTCTTTTCCAATCACCTGTCACTATGTCATAAGCAGCAGCCAGGTGGATAGACGGGGTTGGGGCTGGAGCCCGAGTGCGAGCGAGAACGAAAGAGAAAAAGACAATTGCTGGAAAGCAACTGAGAGACTTATTGAAAAATAAAACAATATTGTAACCCTGAAACAGGCTCTCATGTCGGTGCTTGGTGGTCTGAAGAACCCCCAGGAGAGCAAGCCCCTAACTAACCTATAATAAATAACTTCTTACCATTAATGCAACTTCTTGAACTGGTGCGGTAGAAAACGGATGGATGAATTAAACATGCATGAGAATGTTTTATATTTCGAACATTATTTTTAACACTGATTACAAGTGGAATTATTCATTACTTATCGTGTCAAGCAAGGTCAGCTCAGATTTACCTGAGAGCCGGATGTATTCACCAAAAGAGTCACCTCTTGCTCGCGGGCCATAGGTTCCCTACCCCTGCTCTATGGTCTTGAAAATACGGTAAATGGTTTCCACTTCTACAAAGCCATTTGACTCCCGACCGTGCTTCGGTTCTTACCCGCATCTCCCACGCTGCCTACGGACGGACTCTCCGTGGATGACCTGGATCCGTCCTCTCCGGCGACGTTGCCAGCCCGGGCTTGCGCCGCGCTATCTTCAGCCTCCGAGCCCGCCTCCAGAGGCGGAGGTTCCTGGACCCCAGGAGGACGCTCTCCCGAAGACGCGGCGCACAGACTGGCCAGCTGAGGCTTCGAAATAAGACAATCGGGTATTTTGGAGACGTTTGATGCACGGAAACTTTGCACACCTGGAAATCTGTCCTCCAGTGGGTTTCGTGCTCTGGGCTCACGTGGCCGAGCAGCTCCTGGACTTGGGCTCTCCTCAGAGGGTTCTTGGGCATGACAGAGCTGGGGTCACTGGAGGTGTACTTCTTAGCCGGGAGGTGCTCGGCAATTTTGTTGGTGCTGTACGCTCGCCTCCTCGCCTGAGCCTCCAGGCCCGACGCTGCGGCAGAAACCTCAAGGTGAAAAAAAAACGGCGAGACCGTAGACAGGAAGTGAGCTCACCGTCGTCGTCGACAGAGTCGGTGTCCGCCAAGGTGTCCCGGTTGGGGTCATGCAGAACGCCCTGAGGTCTTTCTTTGTCGGCAGGGGTCCTCAGCAGGTCCTCGTCTTGGGAGTGGTAAAAGACGGAGCTCCCTGAGCCCACGGAGCGCATCATGCTGTATCGCCGTCTCTTGTCCTGTCCGTGATCGAGCACAAGTCTTTCATACGTAAAACCGGACTGGAGAGGAAACCCCAAATTATCGAACTCTACTAACTGTTTGAAAAATGTTTCCCCATAAGAAATAATTTGAAAAATTGGTTCCAGGGTCAAACTACAAACCCCAAAACCACTGAATGTTTTGTAAATGCTAAATAAAAACAGAATACAATGATTTGCAAATCTTTTTCAACCTATATTTAATTGAATAGACTGCAAAGACAAGCTACTTAAAGGCCTACTGAAATGAGATTTTCTTTTTCAAACGGGGATAGCAAGTTCATTCTATGTGTCATACTGGATCATTTCGCGATATTGCCATATGTGGCAGGGGCGTGGTCCACGCGTTCCCTGCGGGCGGGGTGTGTGCAGCGATCGGCCATGAAGCAGCTGACAGGTGAGTAGATGAGCTCAGCTGGAACGAGTTATCTAATCACCTGTTCCTTTATTAGCGGGAGGGAGGACACAGGCGGAGCAGAGGACACACGCGGAGCGGAGGACGATCGACTGAAAAGCCGAAGTGAAGAAATAACTAAAAACATTGTGGATTGCAAGTACGGGTTGAAAAGCCAAAACTGACATTTGTGTGAACAAACAGTAATTAAAAAGTGTAAACCTGCTCGAGTGTGCTGCTCCTTCCCTGTGCTCCCAGAAGAACAAGCAGGATCTTGCTACAGTGGCACCCAACAGATCACGAAGATGTCGGCCCCAACCCCCCTGGAAGCGCTGGGCCAAGTCCTGTCAGAAGTGTCTGCGGCGAGCCGACAACAGACCAAAGTGCTGCAGGCATTGATGGGCCGAGCGGAGACCGCGGGTGGGTCATCTGCCATGAAGCGCATGGTGGAGGGGGAGGACCCACAAATTTTTTGGGAAGTCTTCGAGGCCACGGCGACCTCGAGCAAGTGGCCGGAGGAAGAATGGGGCACGCGGCTGCTGCCACTCTTGGCGGGGGAGGCGCAGCGGGCGGCGTTGAGTCTCCCAGCGTCGGCCCGCGCGCACTACATCAACCAAAGGCACGCCATCCTGGACCGAGTAGGCAGCAGCCCCGAAGACCACCGCCGACAATTCCGGGCCATGAAATTGGAGCCGGAGGGCCGGCCGTTCGTGTTCTCTCATCGACTAAGGGATGCAGCGATCAGATGGCTTTAGCCCAACGGGCAGGACCAGGAGATGCTGGAGGCGATCGTCCTGGAGCAGTTCCTTGACGGCATCCCGGCCAGAACATCTGCGTGGGTACGGTACCACAGCCCACCTGACGTGAAGGCAGCAGTAAAGCTGGCGGAGGAGCACCTGGCGGTCCACCGAGAAACTGCGACGACATCGACCGGAAAAAACCCCCCGGGGCCCCGGCGACGGCTCGCCCCGTTATGGGGGGCGGGGTACAGGACACCCATCAACCAAACAAGGCCCATGACCGGACTACCGGGGGCCAATGAGCAGGTTTTTCACCCAAACAGTCAACAACACAACACACACACACACATCACGGGGGGGAACACGGGGTAATAATGAAATGCCTTTCCGTGTATTCCAGGTTTCCAGCGCTGCTAACAGGGCCGGTGTGCTGGGGTTGCGGACAACCTGGACACGTACGCCGGGAGTGCGCCGTGATGGAGGTGGGGCGGGTGGTGCAGGTTGTCGGGCCTCCAGCACCCGCCCCCGATCAAGGAGAGACGTACTGCGTACCGGTAAGGATACAAGGGAGTACATACCGGGCAATGGTGGATTCGGGCTGCAGGCAGTCCATGATCCACCCGAACCTGGTTCGTCCCGGGGCGTTGAGGCATGCAACACGGATAAGAATCAAGTGTGTGCATGGGGATATACATGAATATCCAACTGTGCCAGTGGAAATTATATATGAAACCCAAAAGCATAAAGTAAAGGTTGCAGTAAGCTCGCAACTTGCGCACCCTATAATTTTGGGAACAAATTGGCCGGGATTCAATCAATTGGTGACACGTTGTGTGGGGGTGCGTTCACGGACAGTAGGCAAGGGGAGTATCCGCGCAGTTTTCAGCGGCGACGCGGTTTCATCCGGGAATGCCGAACGGGAACCAGTGGGGGTTTCGAGGGAGGCCCCCCCGGTCCCCCGATGGCAACCTACGGAGGATTTTCCCCTCGAGCAGGCCCGTGATGAAACTTTGCGCGAGGCCTGGGATCAGGTCGATTTTGTGGACGGTCAGCTGGTGCGGTCGGGGAAAGCGCGGGTATTCCCCCATTTTTCCATTATTAGGGATAGACTGTATCGAGTGGGCCGTGACACCCAAACCGGGGAAGAATACACCCAATTGTTGGTGCCAAAATGCCGCCGGGAAATGGTTTTCCAGGCGGCACATTTCAATCCCATGGCTGGCCATTTAGGATATGATAAAACACTTAATCGGGTCATGGTCCGATTCTATTGGCCGGGCCTCCGGGCAGACATACGCCGATGGTGCGCGGCCTGTCCGGACTGCCAGCGGGTGAACCCCGCAGCCACCCCAAAGGCGCCTTTACACCCATTACCACTCATGGAGGTCCCGTTCGAAAGAATTGGGATGGACCTCATCGGACCATTTAACCCGAGCACACGGGGATACCGCTTTGTGTTAGTTCTGGTGGATTACGCAACGCGGTATCCCGAAGCAGTGCTGCTGCGCTCCATCTCCGCCAAGAGTGTGGCGCAAGCACTCTTCACGGTCATTTCCCGAGTCGGAATCCCGAAAGAGATTTTGACGGACCAGGGCACGTCCTTTATGTCACGCACGATAAAGGAACTTTACGGAGCCCTGGGGATTAAAGCCATCCGCACCAGCGTATACCATCCACAAACGGACGGGCTGGTGGAGAGGTTCAATAAAACGCTTAAAACCATGATCCGTAAATTTATGCACAAGGACAAACAAAATTGGGATAAATGGTTGGACCCACTAATGTTTGCAATGCGGGAGGTACCTCAGGCCTCCCTCGGTTTTGCACCGTTCGAGTTGCTATTCGGCCGAAGGCCCCGCGGAGTATTGGACGTCATTAAGGAAAGCTGGGAGGACGGTCCAAGCTCCAGCAAAAATGAGATTCAATACGTCTTGGACATGCGGGCAAAACTCCACAAGGTGGGGCACTTGTCACGTGAGAATTTGCGCCTTGCCCAAGAGCGTCAACAGCGCACGTATAATAAGCGGGCCCAACTGCGTAAATTTTCACCGGGAGAAAAAGTACTTGTGTTGCTTCCAACGTCAAGCTCCAAATTACTTGCAAAGTGGCAAGGACCCTTTGAGGTCACACGGCAAGTGGGGGATGTCAATTATGAGGTCCGGCGCTCGGACCGACGCGGAGACACCCAAATATACCATTTGAACTTGCTGAAGGCATGGAGAGAGGCCGAGCCTGTCGCCATGGTAACAGTAGAGGGGGGGGAGGAGGAGGAGTTGGGGCCAGAGAGCCCACGCTCAGGCCCAACCCCTCAGCTTCTCTGTGATGACCAGCTCACATTGGCGCAGAGAGCGGAGGTGGCTGAATTACAGCGGCGCTACTCAGATGTGTTCTCCCCTCGGCCCGGGCGCACGGATCTTGTCCGACATCACATAGAGACCAGCCCGGGAGTTACGGTGCGGTCTCGGCCATATCGGCTGCCCGAACACAAACGTAAAGTGGTTTGGGAATAATTAAAAACTATGCTTGCGTTGGGGGTGATAGAAGAATCCCACAGCGCATGGTGCAGTCCCATTGTCTTAGTAGGGAAGAAGGATGGGACTGTGCGGTTCTGTGTGGATTACCGCAGGGTGAATGACATTTCACGTTTTGACGCGTACCCAATGCCTCGGGTCGACGAGCTCCTAGATCGGCTGGGCACTGCTCGTTTTTTTACGACACTGGATTTGACGAAGGGCTACTGGCAGATTCCCTTGTCTCCAGAGTCCCGAGAAAAAACGGCCTTTGCTACTCCGGAAGGTTTGTACCAATTCGTGACACTTCCGTTTGGCTTGTTCTGTGCGCCGGCCACGTTCCAGCGCCTCATGGACCGGGAGCTGCGACCCCATGCGGCATACGCGGCTGCCTACCTGGATGACGTAATCATCCAGAGTAGCAGCTGGGAACAGCACATGCGGCGGGTGGGGGCGGTGCTCGAGTCTCTGAGGCGGGCGGGGCTCACCGCCAACCCGGCGAAGTGCGCCGTTGGCCGGAGGGAGGTACAGTATCTGGGGTACCACTTGGGGGGGGGGACAGGTGCGGCCCCAGGTGGACAAAACGGCGGCCATCGCGGCCTGTCCACCTCCCAAGACGAAAAAAGAGGTGAGGCAGTTTTTGGGATTGGCAGGCTATTACCGCCGGTTCATTCCCCAGTTCGCGGAATGGACCAGCCCACTGACTGACCTCACCCGAAAGGGTGCTCCAGAACTGGTCCAGTGGACGGAGCAGTGCCAGCGGGCATTTGAGAAGGTAAAAGCAGCACTGTATGAGGAGCCGGTACTTCACATGCCAAATTTTAACATCCCTTTTTGTCTACAGGCGGACGCGTCGAGCCGGGGACTGGGGGCGGTACTGTCACAGCCAACCGCCCCGTACTGTACATCAGCCGGAAGCTCTCGGACCGGGAGGCGAGGTACAGCACAGTGGAGTGGGAGTGCCTCGCCATCTGGTGGGCGGTGGGGGCCCTCCGCTACTACCTGCTGGGGCGCGCCTTCAGTCTCTGCTCAGACCACAAACCGCTACAATGGCTCCACCGCATGAAAGACGCTAATGCGCGGATCACCCAGTGGTACCTGGCATTACAGCCCTACAACTTCCGGGTGGTCCACAGGCCGGGCAAGCAGATGGCCGTGGCCGACTTCCTCTCTCGCCCAGGGGAGGGGGGGAGTGGGCGCGGCCAGATGGGTGTCCGGCCTGAGTCTGGCGGTGGTGGCATGTGGGAGGGGCGTGGTCCACGCGTTCCCTGCGGGCGGGGTGTGTGCAGCGATCGGCCATGAAGCAGCTGACAGGTGAGTAGATGAGCTCAGCTGGAACGAGTTATCTAATCACCTGTTCCTTTATTAGCGGCGCGGGAAACCTTGAGGGAGGGAGGACACAGGCGGAGCAGAGGACACACGTGGAGCGGAGGACGATCGACTGAAAAGCCGAAGTGAAGAAATAACTAAAAACATTGTGGATTGCAAGTACGGGCTGAAAAGCCAAAACTGACATTTGTGTGAACAAACAGTAATTAAAAAGTGTAAACCAGCTCGAGTGTGCTGCTCCTTCCCTGTGCTCCCAGAAGAACAAGCAGGATCTTGCTACACCATATTTTTGCTGAAAGGATTTAGTAGAGAACATCGACGATAAAGTTCTGAACTTTTGGTCGCTAATAAAAAAGCCTTGCCTGTACCGGAAGTAGCAGACGATGTGCGCGTGACGCCACGGGTTGTGGAGCTTCTCACATCCTCACATTGTTTAGAATCAAGGCCACTAGCAGCGAGAGCGATTCGGACCGAGAAAGCGACGATTTCCCCATTAATTTGAGCGAGGATGAAAGATTTGTGGATGAGGAAAGTTAGAGTGAAGGACTAGAAAGAAAAAAAAAAAGACGAGGGCAGTGGGAGCGATTCAGATGTTATTAGACACATTTACTAGGATAATTCTGGAAAATCCCTTATCTGCTTATTGTGTTACTAGTGTTTTAGTGAGATTATATGGTCGTACCGTGTGGCCACGGGTGCGGTGACCGCCAGCGTCTTCGATGGAAGCCACGTTTCTCGACGAGGCAAAGCAGCCGGGCTGAGATTTTTTTTTCTTCCCCTCCACGGTGTAAGTATCCAACGGTCCAGGGGGGGGCGTTGGGAGGAGGCAAGAGAGTCCGCAGCTGCAGGAGGTGAGGCACGACGCAAGCTCTCCGCTCATAACTACGGTAAGAGCTGACTTATTACCACCATTTTCTCACCGAAACCTGCCGGTTGACATGTGGTAGGGAACCATGTTCGCTTGATCGCTCTGTTCCATAGTAAAGCTTCACCATCAGCTTTCGGGAATGTAAACAAGGAAACACCGTCTGTGTTTGTGTGGCTAAAGGCGGCCGCTGTTACGTCTGTTCGGCATCGTAGTGCCGGGTTCGATTCCCTTGAGGATGCGTCGAAATAGAACACAGCAAAGGTAAGGTTTAACTATTTATTTGAATAACAAAAGGTGCTAGAAAACAAAAATACTGGAGCTAAGAAAAGGCGAACAAAAGACGCTAGCATGAAAGCTAGGATAAACAAATAGTAAACTAAACTGGCACATAGGCACACAAAGGGGAAAACAACACATTTAGCATGACAGCTAAGAATGAATAAAAGTGCGCAGCGTGAGAGCTCGCGAGAATAATACAGGAATTGCATGTAAGCACAAGTGCAAAGCAGAAGTACCGTTGTGTGAAAACAAACTAGAGTCCCAGGCAGAAGAATGAAAAGAGGAAGGCTTATAAAGGGAAGGTGATTAACAGAGAACAGGTGTGCAGGAACCGGGAGTAACAGCTGAAACTAATAAGTAACCATGGTGATGGACTAAACGGGAAATAAACGGATCAAACGGAGAATGAGAACAAAGATGGAAAAACAAACAATAATATGTGAAGATCCGAGTCACAGATCGCAACAGCCGCAATACACCGCTTCCCACCTACATCTTTCTTCTTTGACGTCTCCATTATTAATTGAACACATTTGCAAAAGATTCAGTCCAGAATACTGTGTAATTATGCGATTGAAGTAGATGACTTATAGCTGGGATGGGTGCTGGATCAAAATGTCCGCTACAATCCGTGACGTCACAAGCACGCGTCATCATATCGCGACGTTTTCAACAGGATACTTCACAGGAAATTTCAGATTGCAATTTAGTAAACTAAAAAGGCCGTATTGGCATGTGTTGCAATGTTAATATTTCATCATTGATATATAAACTATCAGACTGCGTGGTCGCTAGTAGTGGGTTTCAGTAGGCCTTTAATGTCAGAACCGGAAAACGCTGTTGTTTTTTGCTCTTATGGAATTTAATGCCTGCAACATGTTTCAAAAAAGCTGGCACAAGTGGCAAAAAAGACTGAGAAAGTTGAGGAATGCTCATCAAACACTTATTTGGAACATCCCAAAGGTGAACAGGCTAATTAGGAACCGGTGGGTGCCATGAAATGCTCGGTTATTCACGAACCAGGATGGGGCGAGGGTCACCACTTTGTCAACAATATTGCACCGACGAGACGATGTTTGTTCATTTTAGGGATGCAACACAATTTTGGTAATCCCGCCCGGTCGGGCGAAGTTATCCCCCGTGTAAATAAGTCAAACTCGTTCATGATCAGCGAACAACGTTCACCCGCCGACAGGAAAGGAGAAAGTCTACCAAACAAGACCAGCGATTTGTGAGTAAATACCAACACGGTCTGAACGTGGATGTTGAGTGGGAATCACCACAGACCGAAACCGAAAAGAAACGTGTCACTTTATCCGTGCATCATCTCAAATTAATAAGTGAAGAGATGCAATTAGGACTTACGGAAGAAATGCAAGAGGAGAGATATTCTGAAATACTTGGAAAGTGAAGAGATTACAGGTTTAGAAGTACTACAAATGATTTCATCGATAACATCCTGAAAAAGGCTGACAGCAGCAACTACCAGTAGAGCCTGAAACTCCTGAGCAGTCAAATGCGGTCTTGGAGCGCCCTCCATAGGCAGCTGATGGTACTAAAAGTCCAACATCACCCACTAGTGTACCAGACGTAGAAAAAAGGTTGGATAGGGGTCAAATTTAGCCTGCCTGACGAATCCAGGAAGCAAATTAAAAATCCCTTTGATAGTAAGTAGCCGGACAAACCAATAATAGGCTTGAATGTTATTGAAGAGTTAGCACCAGTAGCTAGTAGCTAGTAAATTCATACAGTCTTCAATCAGCATTGGACGGAGGACACAGAAAGGCCAAAGCTGTGTATTCAGTCCTGAAAAAGAAAACAGGCCGTTCAGAAAGTCAATTGGCTCGAGTCGGGAGACAAAAAGTCATCATAGAAAATCCCGAAATGCTGACGATAGCCTATGGAAAACTGAATAAGAACATACTCAAGACAGAATATGCACTTTTTGGAACCGAATGAAAGGGTTCTTCACTTAATCTTCTGCTACCCTGTCCGTACTTCGTTGATGGTCCTACCAATAAACGTCTTGGTAGGCTAGAGAAGAAAAGCAGACCCAACGCAAGGACCAAGGTGCGTGAAATCCCTAGAGATGCAGAGACCTCAAGTGAGGATGAGTATAATTTGTGGATCCCAAGGCAGTCTCAGGACACTCTCCTAAATCCACACGCAAGCCTGTGGGAGAGAACCACTTCCACAGTGGAACCTGAAGGAGAGAAACTCGATGACAGGAGTCGGCAACAAGATGCGCCGGAAGTTGGCAGATCCGTCAGCGATCCTGTTTTGTCTCCCCTATAATGTTTGTCTGATCTTGAATGGGATTGTGCTGAAAATTTAAATTTCCCCTCGGGGATTAGTAAAGTATTTCTGATTCCGATTCTAAATCTGATGCCATTCAGCAAGGACATCGAACAAGACAAGATCAAGACATGGACCCTGACATCTCAGCACCAGAGCTTCAGGATGAAGGCGGCATCCTGTCTTCAGCATATTCCACATCCTCAGAGGACAGGGAAGACGCAGAGAGAATAAAACGGTCTACAAGAACACGCCGACCAAGTGTTAGAATAATCAACAACTTTAGTATGCTTAAAGTTCGTTGCTATAGTTATTAGCTATTGTGCTTAAGCATCTTTTCTATCTGTGCAAGGACAAAAACTTCTTGTCTGAGGGGTGGCCTCAGCCGCAGATGTTATCTTTTTTTTAGCCCGCTAACAGCCAAGGACTTCAAGGACGCGGGAACTGTACCTTAGAGCGTAGGGCAGGCCAGCGCAATTATTTTGACTCGGGGGCCACATTTAGAGAAAAAAATGTGTCTGGGGGTCGGTATATCTATTTTTAGGAACACCAATACAAAAACCTCTAAATAGTGTCTTATTGAATGCTAAAAACATTAAAAAAACAGAATGGAATTTTTCATTTTCTACTGAATGAGACACCCAGAATGTAAATGAAAATAAAGAATTGGGGATTTACAATATTAACTATGAAGGATAAAACACTGAATATTGACAACATATGAACGTCACACCCCCTCTCGATCAACATACCCAACAATCGAGCGAAACGCAGTGAAATACGAAGGCGAAGGGTAAAAATAAAAAAACACCTACGATCTGATCTAAGCTTTAAAACTTTGCTGTAAAACTCTCTTTCCGCGTCTGTCCCTGACACCCGCATTTCAGGCTGGCCACGCTGGAAACTCTCTGTGGAAACGCTCCCCATCCACATTGCTTGGTACCTCGTCTGAGCTGCTGTGACTTAGATTACCATAGTAACTAAATAGATTACCATAGTGACTAGTATAGTACGGATTCCAACCATTGAAATACTTTGTATAGTTCAAGACTTACGGTCATTTGAAAACATGACTGCACATCACAATGGCAGCTACAGTTTCCATCTTAAAGATCTACAAAAAATATTTGGGAAGGTCCGGCGGGCCAGATTGAAGAGCTCAACGGGCCGCATGTGGCCCCCGGGTCTTAATTTGCCCAGGTCTGGCGTAGGGCGAGACTGTGACTAAGTGTGCAGCTCCATGCGTTCTCCTCATGAGCTAAATTGAACTTTGTCTCTGCCTGATTCCTTGCTTCTTGTCTGTTTAATACATGTCATCTGTGTTTTTGAACCTGACACCAAGTTCTAAATCAGGCCTGGGTAATTATTTTGACTCGGGGGCCACATTTAGAGAAATAAATGTGTCTGGAGGCCGGTGTATCTATTTTTAGGGACACTAATACAAAACCTCACAATAATGTGTGCTTGAATGCTAAAAACGCTATGACAGACCGCCTTAAAACACACAATGGAATTTTACATGTTTCTATGAAGGATAAAACACTGAATATTGACAAAATATGAGTATCACACCCCTTTTTGGATCGACATATTTTACAATCAAGTGAAACACAACCAAAATGCAACAAACAGTGGAAAATGAACGCAAAGGGTACAAAATAAACCCCACCTACAATCTGATATATGTGATATATCACTAAGCTTTCGAACTTTTTTGTAAAAATCTCCCTCTGCGTCTGTGGAAACGCTTCCCACCCACACCGCTTGGTGCCTCGTCTGAGCCGCTGTGACGTAGATTACCATAGTAACTAATTAGATGACCATAGTCACTAATTAGACTACCATAGTAACTGGTATATCATCCAAAAGATTCCAACCATTGAAATACTTTGTATAGTTCAAGACCTACAGTCATTTGAAAACATGACTGCACATCATAATGGCAGCTACAGTTTCCATCTTAAAGATCTACAAAAAATATTTGGGAATGTCCGGCGGGCCAGATTGAAAAGCTCAACGGGCCGCATGTTAATTTGCCCAGGTCGGGCGTAGGGCAAGACTGTGACTAAGTGTGCAGCTCCATGCGTTCAACTCATTAGCTAAATTGAACTGATTCCTTGTTTCTTGTCTGTTTAATAGATGTCATCTGTGTTTTTTAACCTGACACCAAGACAGATCCTTTCTTAAGCTAAATTAGGACAATGAATTAGTCTAAACGTGATGTGTTTGTGGTATAGTAACCAAAAATACAAGAAAGTTTAAATCAAGAGTGACATAGTTCATGTTTTGTAAATCTGTTCCGTAATGATTGAGTACTTCTTACAATACTCAAATTATCACCAGTCTTGACTTGTAGGGGACGGCGTGACACAGTTGGGAAAAAGCATCAAGCATGGTGAAATAGTAGATTGCTGTATGTGACTTAATGGACTTGGGAGGCCTACCAACGAACCGAGAATAAGGACATTACACCAAATGCGGTGACACAGCGGTGGACGCGCCCGGGAACCATTTTTGGGTGATTTAACCCCCAATTCCAACCCCTTGATGCTGAGTGCCAAGCAGGGAGGTAATGGCTCCCAATTTTATAGTCTTTGGTATGACTCGGTTTGAACTCACGCCCTACCGATATCAGGGCGGACACTCTAACCCAGACCTGGGCAGATTAATGGCCCGGGGCCACATGCGGCCCGTTAAGGTTTTCAATCTGACCCACCAGACATTCCCAAATATTTTTTTGTCGATATTTAAGATGGAAAGTGTAACTGGCATTATGATGTGTAGTCATGTTTTCAAATGACTATACTAAGTATTTCAATGGTTTTGGGTGATATACCAGTTACCATGGTAATATAATTAGTTACTATGGTCATCTAATTAGTGACTATGGTAATCTACGTCACAGCGGCTCAGACGAGGCACCAAGCAGTGTGGGCGGGGAGCGTTTCCACAGAAGCTTAGTGATATATCAGATATATAAGATTGTAGGTGGGGTTTATTTTGTACCCTTTGCGTTCATTTTCCACTGTTTGTTGCATTTTGATTGCGTTTCACTTGATTGTAAAATATGTCGATCGAAAGGGGGTGTGACGTTCATATTTTGTTTTAATTGATTTTACCCTTTAAAATTGTTTTTAATCATATTTGTTTTTATACAACCGTAATTTGTCAAGTGTAGGATAGAAGTGTTGCTACAAAGAGTAGCATTACGGGGCGGCATAGCTCGGTTGGTAGAGTGGCCGTGCCAGCAACTTGAGCGTTGCAGGTTCGATTCCCGCTTCCGCCATCCTAGTCACTGCCGTTGTGTCCTTGGGCAAGACAGTTTACCCACCTGCTCCCAGTGCCACCCACACTGGTTTAAATGTAACTTAGATATTGGGTTTCACTATGTAAAGCGCTTTGAGTCACTAGAGAAAAGCGCTATATAAATTTAATTCACTTCACTATTGTTTTTATTGGTTTTATATTTATTTATATTTTGTTTTTATTCAGTCATTGGTGGAGCATAATATATATATATATATATATATATATATATATATATATATATATATATATATATATATATATATATATATATATATATGTATATATATATATATATATATATATTATATATATTTTTTTATTATTATTTTTTTTTTTTTTATTTATTTATTATTATTTTTTTATTTTTTTATTTATTTTTACAATTGTTTTTAACATGGCTGTGCAGCACTTTGGAAACGTTATTGTTGATTAAATGTGCTATATAAATAAAGTGGATTGAATATTCAGTGTTTTATCGTTCATAGAAAAATTGAAAATTCCATTGCGTTTTTTAAGGCGTTTTGTCATAACGTTTTTAGCATTCAAGCAGACATTATTGTCTAGTTTTGTATTAGTGTCCATAAAAATAGATATACTGGCCCCCAGCCCCTTTTTTTTCCAAATGTGGCCCCCGAGTCAAAATAATTGCTCAGGCCTGATTTAGAACTTTGTTGTGAAAATCTCCTTCCACGTCTGTGGAAACGCTCCCCACCCACACTGCTTGGTGCCTCGTCTGAGCCGATGTGACGTAGATTACCATAGTAACTAATTAGATGACTGTGAAGAGGCGGAGCCAACGGGCCGACGGCGTGCCCTGCCCAAGATGGCGGCAAGGAGGTGGAGGATGCGGTGGAGCGGAGAGGCGGGGCTTGCTGGGAGCAATGCCTCCACAGTTTAAATCAGGTGCGTGGCACACACACCTGCACACAATCAACTCATCTCCTCCTGCTGTATAAAAGGGGAGAAGGAGGAGAGATCAGGGAAGGAGTTGGAGTGTCCGCGGCAGATGCAGTGCGTGAAGAGCAAGAGCGACAGAGAGCAGACGACGACGACGACGGCGGCTGAAAAGCGACCGGCGAACGAGCAGTGGAGGAAGGAGCTGAAAAGCGATTCAAACTGCAGCCAAGCTTTATTGCAAAATAAAGAAGTCAAACCTGCTAAAGAGATGTCCTTCCTTGGTGGTCTGCTGAAACCGAGCGACGACAGCAAGAGACTGTCACAATGACCATCGTAACTAATTAGATCACCATAGTAACTGGTATATCATCCAAAAGCGCAGATTCTAACCATTGAAATACTTTGTATAGTTCAAGACTTACGGTCATTTGAAAACATGACTGCACATCACAATGGCAGCTACACTTTCCATCTTAAAGATCTACAAAAAATATTTGGGAACGTCCGGCGGGCCAGATTGAAGAGCTCAACGGGCTGCATGTGGCCCCCGGGTCATAATTTGCCCAGGTCTGGCATAGGGCGGGACTGTGACTAAGTGTGCAGCTCCATGCGTTCTCCTCATGAGCTAAATGGAACTCTGTCTCCGCCTGATTCCTTGCTTCTTGTCTGTTTAATACATGTCATTAGTGTTTTTGAACCTGACACCAAGATCTAAATCAGGCCTGGGTAATTATTTTGACTCGGGGGCCACCTTTAGAGAAAAAAAATGTGTCTGGAGGCCGGTGTATCTATTTTTAGGGACACTAATACAAAACCTCACAATAATGTCTGCTTGAATGCTAAAAACGCTATGACAGACCGCCTTAAAACACACAATGGAATTTTATATGTTTCTATGAAGGATAAAACACTGAATATTGACAAAATATGAATATCCCAGCCCCTTTTCGATCAATATATTTTACAATCAAGTGAAACGCAACCAAAATGCAACAAACAGTAGAAAATGAACGCAAAGGGTACAAAATAAACCCCACCTACAATCTGATATATCTGATATATCACTAAGCTTTAGAACTTTGTTGTGAAAATCTCCTTCTGCGTCTGTGGAAACGCTCCCCACCCACACTGCTTGGTGCCTCCTCTGAGCCGCTGTGACGTAGATTACCATAGTAACTGATTAGATGACCATTGTAACTAATTAGATCACCATAGTAACTGGTACGTCATCCAAAAGCGCAGATTCCAACCATTGAAATACTTTGTATAGTTCAAGACTTACGGTCATTTGAAAACATGACTGCACATCATAATGGCAGCTACACTTTCCATCTTAAAGATCTACAAAAAATATTTGGGAACGTCCGGCGGGCCAGATTGAAGAGCTCAACGGGCTGCATGTGGCCCCCGGGTCATAATTTGCCTAGGTCTGGCGTAGGGCGGGACTGTGACTAAGTGTGCAGCTCCATGCGTTCTCCTCATGAGCTAAATGGAACTCTGTCTCTGCCTGATTCCTTGCTTCTTGTCTGTTTAATACATGTCATCAGTGTTTTTGAACATGACACTAAGTTCTAAATCAAGCCTGGGTAATTATTTTGACTCGGGGGCCACATTTAGAGAAATAAATGTGTCTGGAGGCCGGTGTATCTATTTTTAGGGACACTAATACAAAACCTCACAATAATGTGTGCTTGAATGCTAAAAACGCTATGACAGACCGCCTTAAAACACACAATGGAATTTTACATGTTTCTATGAAGGATAAAACACTGAATATTGACAAAATATGAATATCCCACCCCCTTTTCGATCGACATATTTTACAATCAAGTGAAACGCAACCAAAATGCAACAAACAGTGGGAAATGAACGCAAAGGGTAAAATATAAACCCCACCTACAATCTGATATATCTGATATATCACTAAGGTTTAGAACTTTGTTGTGAAAATCTCCCTCTGCGTCTGTGGAAACGCTTCCCACCCACACTGCTTGGTGCCTCGTCTGAGCTGCTGTGACGTAGATTACCATAGTAACTAATTAGATGACCATAGTAACTGGTATATCATCCAAAAGCGCAGATTCCAACCATTGAAATACTTTTTATAGTTCAAGACTTACAGTCATTTGAAAACATGACTGCACATCTTAATGGCAGTTACAGTTTCCATCTTAAAAATCTACAAAAAATATTTGGGAATGTCCGGCGGGCTAGTTTGAAAAGCTCAACGGGCCGCATGTTAATTTGCCCAGGTCGGGCGTAGGGCGGGACTGTGACTAAGTGTGCAGCTCCATGCGTTCTCCTCATGAGCTAAACTGAACTCTGTCTCTGCATGATTCCTTGCTTCTTGTCTGTTTAATAGATGTCATCTGTGTTTTTGAACCTGACTCCAAGACAGGATACTTTCATAAGCTAAATTAGGACAACCTAGTAATGAATTAGTCCAAATGTGATGTGTTTCTGGTATAGTAACCAAAAATACAACAAAGTTTGAATCAAGAGTGACATAGTTCATGTTTTGTAAATCTGTTCCGTAATGATTAAGTACTTCACACAATACTCAAATTATCACCAGTCTTGACTTGTAGGGGACGGCGGGGCACAGTTAGGAATAAAGATTAAGTATGGTGAAATAGTAGATTGCTGTATGTGACTTAATGGACTTGGGAGGCCCACCAACGAACCGTGAATAAGGACATTTCCAGCGGTCATGCAAACGTCCAAAAACGTCCCACTTACAGATCTGGGGTTGGTGTGGTAGCGAGTGGCGTCGCAAACCACGGCGTACCCGATCAGACTGTCGCCAGGATACAGGAAGGTGTTGCCCACCGGGGAAAGCAAGACCTCCTTGGTCTCGGGGAAGAGCCACTCGATGGAGATGTCACTGAGGACCGGGCGCATGGTCTTCTTCAGGGACTTGATCATCTGGAAAGACAGAGACGTCTTTAGTTTGGGGCGCTGGTCCGGGTGAGGGCCACCAGCGGCAGGAGGAGGAGGAGGAGGACGTACGCGCGGTTGGAGCCTCTCGCCCTGCGCCAGGAACTCAGCTGTCCCTTTGGACACGGCGGCCAGTTGCTGCACCATCCTCCTGCACGCGCTCTGCCCGATGCCGAATGTGAAGCATCTGCACATTAATATGCTTGTCATTCAGTATTTACACATTGAAATAATAATAGGAAACATTAATAAAGAAAATGTATTAATATGTTTGTCATTCAGGATTTATTTACACATTGAAATAATATTGGAAAACATTAATAATGAAAATGTTTTAATACGTTTTCCATAAAGCATTTGCACATTGAAATAATATGAAAAATAAATAATGAAAACATATTAATGTTTGTCATTCAGCAATTATACATTGAAATAATATTTAAAAAAAATATATATATATAAATATATGTTTGTCATTAACCATTTACACATTGAAATAATAAAAATAAAACATGCTAGCATGCTTACCAGTCAGAGTTAAACACTGAAATAATTTAAAGAATTACTCAAGAAATTAAATATAAATCATTAGAAAAACAATACAGTGAAAATATAATCGGATGTCAGCATTTACAAAATAAAAACATAAAATATTAAATCATTTATAACATGCTTTGCATTTAAACATTGAAAAACAAATGTAATAATTAAATAATAAAATATATTATTATGTTTGTCATTTAGCAATTACACATTGAAATGATGAAAATAAAAAATACGAAGATGCTGGCCAGTTCGAATTAAACACTGAAGTAATTATAAATAAATAAACAAATTAAACATAAATCATTGGTAAACAACACAAATTAAAGATAATTGTATGTTAGCATTTGCAAAACAACAAAATATTTTTTTTTCTAATAACAAAATGATAACATGCTTTCTGCAGCCAGCATTTAAACATTTAAATAACAGCATTAGATAATAAATCAAATGTAATATAAATAATTAGAAAAGAATAAACACATTCTTGTAAACCAGCATTAACACATTTAAATAAGGTGGAATATAAAAATTAAAAAAAAACTATATATATATATATATATATATATATATATACACACACACACATATATACAGTGGGACAAAAAAGTATTTAGTCAGCCACCGATGGTGCAAGTTCTCCCACTTAAAATGATGACAGAGGTCTGTAATTTTCATCATAGGTACACTTCGACTGTGAGAGACAGAATGTGAAAAAAAAAATCCAGGAATTCACATTGTAGGAATTTTAAAGGATCTATTTGTAAATGATGGTGGAAAATAAGTATTTGGTCAACCATTTAAAGCTCTCAGTGATGGAAGGAGGTTTTGGCTCAAAATCTCACGATACATGGCCCCGTTCATTCTTTCCTTAACACGGATCAATTAGCAGAAAAACAGCCCCAAAGCATGATGTTCCCACCCCCATGCTTCACAGTAGGTATGGTGTTCTTGGGATGCAACTCAGTATTCTTCTTCCTCCAAACACGACGAGTTGAGTTGATACCAAAATGGATACATGGATGATACAGCAGAGGATTGGGAGAATGTCATGTGGTCAGATGAAACCAAAATAGAACTTTTTGGTATAAACTCAACTCATTATGTTTGGAAGAAGAAGAATACAGAGTTGCATCCCAAGAACACCAAACCTACTGTGAAGCATGGGGGTGGTAACATCATGCTTTGGGGCTGTTTTTCTGCTAAGGGGACAAGGCAACTGATCCGTATCGTGAGATTTTGAGCCAAAACCTCCTTTCATCAGTGAGAGCTTTGAATGGTTGACCAAATACTTATTTTCCCCCATAATTTACAAATAAATTCTTTAAAATTCCTCTAATGTGAATTCCTGTTTGGTTTTTTTTCACATTCTGTCCCTCACAGTTAAAGTGTACCTATGATGAAAATTACAGACCTCTCTCATCATTTTAAGTGGGAGAACTTGCCCAATCGGTGGCTGACTAAATACTTTTTTGCCGCACCGTATATATAGAGATATGTATATATATATATATATATATATATATATATATATATACATATATATGTAGACATATATATGTGTATAGACACATATATATACACATAAGTACACTTTTACATATATACACACATCCATCCATCCATCCATATATATATATGTAGATATACACATATGTATATATATATATATATATATATATATATATATATATATATATATATATATACACACACACATATATGCATATATACATATACATATATATGTACAGTACGTAATCAACATGTCATACCACAAAATAATATAAAAGAAATAAAATGCTTCTCAGTCCACATTTACATTTCGAGGTAATAAATAAAAACATAAATGACACGGGGTAGAAATAAAACAATTTTTTAAAAGCATAACATGCGTATCATTCCATATTTACATGTTGAGATGAAGTATAAATAAACAAATAAATGATACAATGTAGTAATTGTTACATGACAAAATGCTTATCAATCAGCATTAACACACTAAAATACGATTAAAAACATCTAATAATGAATAATAAAAACAATTTGATCATAAATTGTCTTTTTTTTGTAGTTCCTTGCCAGATTGTTACGTGTAGGATTGGCAAAAAGTGGTTATATTTGTGTGTCAATCAGGATCAATAACAGATAAATGTCACAAGATGGAAAGGGAGCTGGATCGTGTGTGTGTGTGTGTGTGTGTACTCGAGCAGCACTTCAATAACAGCAGAACCACAAAAGCCAATTATTTCCAGAGACTTGGCGGCGATGAGATTTATTTTCCCGCGGCGTCGAGCATCAACACGTCACCAGCTGCCACGTCGTTACTAAAGCGTGTTTTGTTCCGGCGGGATTAAAGCGGCATAAACAAGTGGCCCTTCAGAAAGCCCCTCCACGTCCTGAATGGTAGATTGATTGAAACTTTTATTAGTCGATTGCACAGTACAGTACTGTGGAGAGACGGAGCCGACGGGCCGACGGCGGGGTACCATCCTACTCAGGATGGCGGCCAGGAGGCGGAGGATGCGGGGGAGCGGAGAGGCGGGGCTTGCTGGGAGCGACACGGCCACAATCTGAATCAGGTGCGTGACATACACACCGGCTCACAATCTGCCTATCTCCTAGCAGTATATAAAAGGGGAGAAGGAGGAAAGAAGGAGGCGGAAGGAGTAGAAGAACCGGACGAGCGAGAACGACTGAGAGCAAGCCGAACACAGCGACGAAGACGCGGCAGACTGAAGGCAAGAGAGGAGCGAGCAGGAGAGGAGCAGCTGAAAAGCGATCCCAAGAAAAGACGAAGCTTTATTGAAAAATAAACAAGAGTCAAACCTGCAAAAGCATGTCCTTCCTTGATGGTCCATGCAACCCGCACGATGACGGCAGGAAGCCGTTCACAAGTACATATTCCGTACGATTAACCACAAAATGGTAACACCCGAATAAGTTTCTCAACTTGTTTAAGTCGGGGTCCACGTTAATCAATACATGGTACATGTGGAAGAAAACAAGCGTCCGGCGAGGACTGACCTGACGTAGCGGGCGTGGCTGCGCACCAACTCGATGACCTTGCCCGTGTCGCTCACCGCCCCGTCCGTCAGCAGGAAGAGCAGACGCGGGTGTCCGCTGAACATGGGCTGCCTCAGGATCCACTTTAACGGCGCCAGGATGTTTGTGCCCCCCATGTCGGCTCGGATCTTGCGGACGTACTCGCAGGCCAAATGCAGCGCCTC
The DNA here is from genome assembly GCF_033978795.1 of Nerophis ophidion. Lineage (NCBI taxonomy): Eukaryota > Metazoa > Chordata > Actinopteri > Syngnathiformes > Syngnathidae > Nerophis > Nerophis ophidion. Next base: position 17,125,927 of record NC_084616.1, on the reverse strand, counting down.
CTGGGACAGGAAGGAGGAAGAACAACCGGCTTTAATTGACGAGAGAGGCATTCCGAACCCATGTGGAGTTGGACTTCGGAGGTTTAATTTACAAACCCCAAAACCAGTGAAGTTGGCACGTTGTGTAAAAGATGAATAAAAACTTATAGCGACGGGTGAGTAGATGGCCCAGGTGGGCCTTGTTTTCTAAACTGTCAGGCTTGCCACCGACAGTTTGTTTGTGTTTTAGTTTTTCCTCTGTGTGTTAAGTATTTCCTGTTTTTAGTTCCTGTCAGCGCTCTTATTTTGTCTTTTTCCTGTTTTTTTCCCTGTGCGCTGTTTTCCCCTCAGCTGCGGCTGATTGGCACCTGGCCACACTTGGCGTCAATCAGCCCGCTCCTATTTGTACCTGCTTTGTCTTCCAGTCAGTGCTGGATTATTGTATTGTCTTGTCGATGTCGCTCTCGTGTCACGTATGTCATGTCGCTCTTGTCGTTGCAGCGTAGCGTTAAACTATAATTCGTTAGATGTTTGTAGCTCACTGTTTTTTGTTTCCTGCTTCCTATTTTGTCTTTGTTCAACACGTAACGACTTCTGTTCCCTGTTCTGTTTATGCTAGCCTCCATGCTAAGCCTTTTGTTTTTGCTAGCTTCCAAGCTAAGGTCCTTTTATTTTCTAGCTCCCATGCTAGCTCTTTTTGTTTGTTATCCGCTCACGTGCGCGTTTTTTGTTTGTACCCTTTGTTTATTTTTTGTCCTAGTGTTTTAAATTAAATCATGTTTTCCTGCAAAATGCCTCCCTCCTTCTCTGCATCTTGGGGTTCGTCAACAACAACCCTTGACATAATCGCCTTTATTAGCAGCAGCCGGGTTGAGACACAGAGTTGGAAATGCTGATGCGCGGACGCAGGAGGAAAAGGCATTGTGCTTGGAAATCAGAAGCCTATTGCGATTTATGAAAATAAAACAGTGTTATACCCTGAATTCCGGGCTCCCCTGGCAGTGTGTGGTGGTCCGAAGAACCCACTAGAGGGCTACCTCGACATGTACGTTTTCCTCAAAGTTTACGGAATACAGACAGACATTTGTTGTGTTGATCCAACGCGTACGTTATCTTCATTGGACACGCAACATTGTTGTGGTCGTTATTTCCATTTAAGACTAAATCCTCCTCATTAGAATTCATCACCACTCGGTGTTAGGTTTGATGGTTCCAACTACACGAAATTTTGGTTTGCCAAACACTATTAGTCGTCTAATTTATGGATTTTTTTTCTTCGCTGACGGCCGTAATACAAATTGTTTCCACAAAAAATAAAAAAATTAAAAATAAAATGCTCAATGCAAGTCCTGTACTGTCCTTCTATTCGGTGCTTTCAACCGGAAGTAGAAATGCGTTTTTTTACTCGTATGGATTCTTCGTTCATCACTCCAAGCAACGTTTGTAAGTTTTACAATATAACTAAAACAATTCTTACTTACCAAACCGTCCCACGTGCGACATCTGTAGGAGTGTTTTCACGCATATTTGCAAGCCGGCGTCGTTAGCATTAGCTAATGTGCTAACACGTTCCCGAGTGTCTGGGTTAGTGTTATTAACTTACAAAGCCATTCTTTTTGTAGTGTTCCAGTTTCACAAATTCCTATGTGGTCCTCTCCAAGGTTTCTCATAGTCATCATTGCCCACTGGGTGTGAGTTCTCCTTGCCCTTATGTGGGTTCTTCCGAGGATGTTGTAGTTGTAGTGGTTTGTACAGTCCTTTGAGAAATTTGTGATTTAGGGCTATATAAATAAACATTCATTGATTGATTGAAATAAGTGTTTGATGAGCATTCCTCAACCCTATCAGTATTTATTGCCACCTTTCCCAACTTCTTTGTCATGTGTTGCTGGCATCAAATTGTAAAGTTAATGATTATTTGCACACAAAAAAAATAAAGTTTATCAGTTTGAACATCAAATATGTTGTCTTTGTAGCATATTCAACTGAATATGGGTTGAAAAGGATTTGCAAATCGTTGTATTCCGTTTATATTTCCATTTAACACAATTTCCCAACTCATATGGAAACGGGGTTTGTAGTAGACGTCCGTGTTTTACCGGATATGTACCAGTCCGTACAAACCAATACCGATTATTCCGATTTTACATTTTAAGGCATTTATTATTTGTATGGATGTACTGCACTACACAACACTACACAACACTACACAACACTACACACAACTACACGAGAAGAATAATGAAGAGTCTGGGTAGAAGACAACAACAAATCAAATAAAATGTCATATTTGTCCAGATTTGATGTCTCCTTGTCGTGCCGCCGAGTTATGTCGTGTACGCTTCTGTCTAATGCAATCTGGGATAAAATAAATCTGCAGGGGGGCAAGAAATGTGTAAACCTTGTAGTCTTCCTTTTACAGACAACTACAAGCTGCTAAAATGAGGAAACATTGGGTTGTTTTTTTCTTAGTCGATTCGCCCAAAAAATAATTTGCGCCGTTCCCTGTAGAGCTAATAAACTCTAATTGTTCTTTTTCCGAAGGGGAAAAAAAATACATCATTAACTGTACTGCCTGAAATAGGAGCTATGGTCATGCAGAATGCTGGCAAAAAAAAAGCAAAACATTTCAAACTCGACTCTGACCTTAGTTTTATACCACACATAAAAAAAATATGACAAAAATAGTTTTTTTTATGTGAATTCTGAATTATATTTATGTAGCGCTTTTCTCTAGTGACTCAAAGCGCTTTACATAGTGAAACCCAATATCTAAGTTACATTTAAACCGGTGTGGGTGGCACTGGGAGCAGGTGGGTAAAGTGTCTTGCCCAAGGACACAGCGGCAGTGACTAGGATGGCGGTAGCGGGAATCGAACCTGCAACCCTCAAGTTGCTGGCACGGCCACTCTACCAACCGAGCTATGCCTACTGACACCCACTACTACCGACCACGCAGTCTGATCGTTTATATATCAATGATGAAATATTAACATTGCAACACATGCCAATACGGCCTTTTTAGTTTACTAAATTGCAATTTTAAATTTCCCACGGAGTTTCTTGTTGAAAACGTCCCGGAATGATGACGCGTGCGTGTGACGTTATTGGTTGGATGAGAATATTAGCCCAGCACCACACACGGCTAAGAGTCGTCTCTTTTCATCGCATAATTACACAGTATTTTGGACATCTGTGTTGCTGAATCTTTTGCAATTTGTTCAATTAATAATGGAGACTATAAAGAATAATGTTGTTGGTAGAAAGCGGTGGATTGCAGCTGCCTTTAGCAACCGAAACACAGCCGGTGTTTCTTTGTTTGTTGTGAAGCTTTAACACAGAGCGGTCAAGCGCACATGTTTCTCTATGTCAACCAGCAAGTTTTTGGATGGGAAAATTGTGATATTAAGTCAGCTCTTACCGGAGACATCAGTGGATTATACCTCCTCCTACTGCAGCTCAAAAAGGTGGCTGTGATCTTGGCTCCTCGGCTTCTCTGAGAGACACTGGCGTTCACCGCAGCCCTCCGACTTTCAGGTATGACTTTACAATCTCACTAACACACTATTAAAACAATAAGCAGATAAGGGATCTTCCAGAATTATCCTCGTAAATGTGTCTAATTACATCTGAAAAGGTCCCACTGCCACCTGGAGCCGACGCCTTTTCTTTTTTTTCTTTTTTTGTGCTTCACTCTAACTTTCCTCATCCACAAATCTTTCATCGCGTCTCAAATTAATGGGGAAATCGTCGCTTTCTCGGTCCGAATAGCTTTTGCTGCTAGAGGCTAGGATTGTAAACAATGTGAGGATGTGAGGAGCCCTACAACCCGTGACGTCACGCACACATCGTCTGCTACTTCCAGTAAAGGCAAGGCTTTTTTATTAGCGACCTAAAGTTGCGAACTTTATTGTGGATGTTCTCTACTAAATCTTTTCAGCAAAAATATGGTAATATCGCGAAATGATCAAGTATGACACATAGAATGGACCTGCTATCCCCGTTCATATAAGAAAATTTAATTTCAGTAAGCCTTTAAAGTGCCCTCTTTCCGGATTGTAATAGAGATCCATCTGGATTCATGAACTTCATTTTAAACATTTCTTCACAAAAAAAGAAATCTTTAACATCAATATTTATGGAACATGTCCACAAAAAATCTAGCTGTCAACACTGAATATTGCATTTTTGTATTTTTTTTTCACAGTTGATTACACTCATATTGTGTTGAAGTATTATTCAATAAATATATTTATAAAGGATTTTTGAAGTGTTGTTATTTTTAGAAAACATTTTTTTAAATCTCACGTACCCCTTGGCATACCTTCAAATACCCGCAGGGGTACGTGTACCCCCATTTGAGAACCACTGGTATAGATTATTATAACGCCCTGATACTCCAAAATTCAGCGGCACGCGTCCTGACGAAGACCAGAAGGCGGGCTCACATTACACCAGTTTTAAAATCTCCGCATTGGCCCCCTGTGTGTTTCAGGATACATTTCAAGGTTCTTATTATGTTTTTTTTTTTTTTTTATGGTATTGGGCCTTCTTATCTTTCAGATTTGCTTTTACCCTACGACACAAAGTCACGGGACGGCATCTTTCCACCATTATGGCCCCCCGTCTATGGAACAGCTTGCCGGAAGACCTCAGGGCTGCCGAGAACGTTCATGTTTTTAAGAGTAGGCTTGGGACCCACCTTTTTTGATTTGGCTTTTACCTGATATTAATCATTTAATGGAAGTCATTTGCCTTTTACTTTTTATCCTATTAGTTATGCAATATTTTTTTCTTTGTTTTATTTATTTATTATTAATTCACTGTATATATATATATTTTTAATCTTCATATGTCTTACATGTATTTTATGGTTCTTACTATTTTACAAGTTTTCGTCACGGCCCGGGTGCATTCAGCTGGGCACACCTCCAATCGTCTATGAGCAATCAACACACCTGTCGCTGATGAGAGGACCTGCCTTCTTAAGCCAGTCCAAATCTGCATCCTGTGCCAGAACATAGCTACCTGTCCTGTACAGTAAGCCAAACCTGTCAAGCTCTATGCATTCTTTCTCTCTCTGTGTTTTTTCTCGCTCCGTGTTGTCGTTTCTCCATTCCCGCGTTTCGAGCTGTGTGTCTCGTCTCCCCGTACTCCCTCTGGTTGCCTTGACCTCCTGCCTAGACACGTAATATAACGCCTCGCTATTGCTCCCGACTACCTACCTGTCTCACGAACCTTCCAGCCTGCCTTTCCCCTCCGGGACTTCCCCCTCTAGCTCAACACTCTCGTAGCAGACAACAGTTAATTCATACGATGCGACGTGGAGGTGTCGCTTTCTTTGATCTATTGGACAGCCACAGGAAGACCTTATCATGACCTTAAATATACAAAGCAGAGAGGGGGCAAACCCGACACCGCTCCAAGCACCTTTTCTTTGAACTGTTCACGACCGAGTGCAGCAGCTGTTTATAATCCCCTCCTCTTAAAAGCAGCTGCAGCTATGTAATTAGAAAATGCCCAAATAAAAGAGGAGGGGTGTGGAACCCTTGTTCGAGGGTGCAAGTGCACGCGCACTCCTCATGAGCTAAATTTAATCCTGTCTCTGTTTGACTGTCTCTGTTTGATTCCTTGCTTATTGTATTTGTTGAATAGATAGTTCGGTGTTTGAACCTGACAATAAGTGTTTATAATATCCATTGTTAGCATTTCTAATTATTTCTTTGTAGAACTAAATGGTTCAAGATGTAGCTTAAAGATATAGATTATGGGTTTCACAATGTAAAGCGCTTTGAGTCTGTAGAGAAAAGCGCTATATAAATATAATTCACTTCACTTACTGTTAGAATAATTATGTATATATTATCACACTAACTTTAATATGCTTTAAGTTTGTTGCTTTAGTCATTAGCTATTGTGCTCAAGTTAGACTTTTTCTAATCTATGCAAGGACAAAACTTCTTGTCTGAGGGGTGGCCTCAGCCACAGATGTTATCTTTGTTTTAGCCCGCTAACAGCCAAGGACTTGAAGTACTTCAACGAAGATAAGATGACAACACGCAGACGAAGCGGGAACAAGGCGAAATCAGAAATTCCCCAGCACATTCCGTCACGTACTGTGCGTCCTGGACCTACTTTGCATAATATATGTAACTACTCCTTTTAGAGGCGGCCTCAGTGATGTTGACTATGGAACTCTGAAAAAAAGAGGGACACGTGAGCTGAACCTTAGAGCGTAGGGCGAGACCGTGACTAAATGTGCAGCGCCATGCGTTCTCCTCATGAGCTAAATTGAACTCTGTCTCTGCATGATTCCTTGCTTCTTGTCAAGTTTAATAGATATCATCAGTGTTTGAACCTAACACTTACATGTGGTAACGTTACTGTAGTGTAAACCAGTGTTTCTTAACCACTGTTTCTCAGTTGCAATACACGTTTCCACCACATGTGGCAGTAATGACAATGTCAAACAAACAGAAGAAGTCCGGCGCTTTAAGCGCAAAAAAGTATGACTAATGTGGTGAAGCTGTATTTTCGTTTGTGTTTTAATTTTATCGACAGTTTATGCCAGAAAAATATAGATTTTTATCATTCCTTATTCATTTTGTTAGTTTTTAATTTAGTTCATCTTTGAAATTTTATTTATGGAACATGCAAGCAGATCAACAAAAAAATACTATTTTACAGAGAATTTTACCTCCGTATTGGTTGTTGATGTACTGACTAGAAAATGTTTTTGTTGGGCGGTTTTTACCTCCTGGTAGTTCTGGCTGGCCGGGAAAAGAGATTTGAAGGTGGAGCCGAAACTGACGATGTTGAACAGGCAGCCTGGTACCAGACTCTTGAGGATCACCACCATGGCATCCTGGGAAAGACCAGAACTCATCATCATCATCATAGTCGTCGTCATCGTCAAATATTACATGTCTTATGACTAGCAGACACTATGTCTAAATTATTGTGGATTGTGCTACAAACATGATGCTACTAGTAGGTCCGAAGCAAAGAAAGACCGGCCCAAGATCTTTTTCCGAAAGAAATAGTGTGGAAATTTTAAGCTGGTGGCTACCACACAAATTTCCGATTGCTAACATTGGAGTTAGCATTTTGATTTGAGCATCAAAAGTCACTTACTAGTTTAGCAGGAACACAGCCAAGGCAGCATCGCTCTGAACTTTTTGTTTCTTTGGTTTTTTTGCAGCTTGGGCCATGATATCAGTAATTGCACGTCTTTGAGCTCACGCCAGCCGGGCCAATGTTGATCCTTGACTGTCCTTTTTCCCTGGTTGCCTCCTTTTTTCTTTATTTGTCTCCTCAGACAAAACTTTTCGTTTATTTACTTTTTTAGCATCTTGGGCCAAATCAGTAATTGCACTTCTTTGAGCTCAACACCAGCGAGTGAAAGCCGGGCCAATGTTGATCCTTGACTGTCCTTCTTCCCAAGTTGCCTCCTTTTTTCTGTTTTGTCTCCTCAGGCAAAACTTTTCGTTTCTTTGGTTTTTTTGCAGCTTGGGCCATATCAGTAATTGCACGTCTTCGAGCTCACGCCAGCGAGCGAAAGCCAGGCCAATGTTGATCCTTGACGGTCCTTTTTCCCGGGTTGCCTCCTTTTTTCTGTTTTGTCTCCTTAAACAAAACTTTTCAATTCTTTGGTTGTATAGCAGCTTGGCCCATATTAGTAATTGCACGTCTTTGAGCTCAACATCAGCGAGTGAAAGCCGGGCCACTGTTGATCCTTGACTGTCCTTTTACCTGGGTTGCCTCCTTTTTTCTTTATTTGTCTCCTCAGGCAAAACTTTTCATTTCTTTGGTTGTATAGCAGCTGGGCCCATATCAGTAATTGTACGTCTTTGAGCTCAAACCAGTGAGTGAAAGCTGGGTCAATGTTGATCCTTGACTGTCCTTTTACCCAGGTTGCCCCCTTTTTTCTTTATTTGTCTCCTCAGACAAAACTTTTCGTTTCTTAAGTTTTTTAGCAGCTTGGGCCATATCAGTAATTGCACGTCTTCAAGCTCAACACCAGCAAGTGAAAGCCGGGCCAATGTTGATATTTGACTGTCCTTTTTCCCGGGTTGCCTCCTTTTTTCTGTTTTGTCTCCTCAGGCAAAACTTTTCGTTTCTTCGGTTGTTTAGTAGTTTGGCCCATATCAGTAATTGTACGTCTTTGAGCTCACACCAGCGAGTGAAAGCCAGGTCAATGTTGGTCCTTGACTGTCCTTTTACCCGGGTTGCCCCCTTTTTTCTTTATTTGTCTCCTCAGACAAAACTTTTCGTTTCTTTGGTTGTTTAGCAGCTTGGGCCATATCAGTAATTGCACATATTCGAGCTCACGCCAGCGAGTCAAAGCCGGGTCAATGTTGATCCTTGACTGTCCTTTTATCCGGGTTGCCCCCTTTTTTCCTTTATTTGTCTCCTCAGACAAAACGTTTCATTTCTTTGGTTGTTTAGCAGCTTGGGCCATATCAGTAATTGCACATATTCGAGCTCACGCCAGCGAGTCAAAGCCGGGTCAATGTTGATCCTTGACTGTCCTTTTATCCGAGTTGCCCCCTTTTTTCTTTATTTGTCTCCTCAGACAAAACTTTTCATTTTGTTTGGTTGTTTAGCAGCTTGGGCCATATCAGTAATTGCACATATTCGAGCTCACGCCAGCGAGTCAAAGCCGGGCCAATGTTGATCCTTGACTGTCCTTTTTCCCGGGTTGGCTCCTATTTTTTGTTTTGTCTCCTCAGACAAAACTTTTCGTTTCTTTGGTTGTTTAGCACCTTGGGCCATATTAGTAATTGCACATCTTTGAGCTCACGCCAGCGAATGAAAGCCGGGCCAATGTTGATCTTTGACTGTCCTTTTTCCCGGGTTGCCTCCTTTTTTCTGTTTTGTCTCCTCAGGCAAAACTTTCGTTTCTTTGGTTGTTTAGTAGTTTGGCCCATATCAGTAATTGTACGTCTTTGAGCTCACACCAGCGAGTGAAAGCCGGGTCAATGTTGATCCTTGACTGTCCTTTTACCCGGGTTGCCCCCTTTTTTCTTGTTTTGTCTCCTCAGACAAAACTTTTCGTTTCTTTGGTTGTTTAGCAGCTTGGGCCATACCAGTAATTGCACATCTTTGATCTCACGCCAGCGAGCGAAAGCCGGGCCAATGTTGATCCTTGTTTGTCCTTTTACCCGGGTTGCCTCCTTTTTTCTTTATTTGTCTCCTCAAACAAAACTTTTCGTTTATTTATTTTTTTAGCAGCTTGGGCCAAATCAGTAATTGCACGTCTTTGAGCTCAACATCAGCGAGTGAAAGCCGGGCCAATGTTGATCCTTGACTGTCCTGGTTTTGTCTCCTTAAGCAAAACTTTTCGTTTCTCTGGTTGTTTTGCAGCTCGGGCCATGATATCAGTATTTGCATGTCTTTGATCTCACGCCAGCGATTGAAAACCGGGTCAATGTTATTCTTGACGGTCCTTTTACCCGGGTTGCCCCCTTTTTTCTTTATTTGTCTCCTCAGACAAAACTTTTCATTTCTTTGGTTTTCAGAGAAACACTGCAGGCTTACACACAAACATGCATCCACATCCACAAAAATATACGCCACACATCCATCCATGTTTTTACCGCTGGGGGCTTATCTCAGCTCCATTCGGGCGATAGGCGGGATACACCCTGGACAAGTCGCTACTTCATCCCAGGGCCAACACGGATAGACAACATTCACACACTGGGCCCAATTTGGTGTTGCCAATCAATCTATCCCCAGGTGCATTGAGGATTTCATGGAAGCTGCTTTTATACCCAAACATGGCACCCACCTGTTCCCAATTAGCCTGTTCACCTGCGGGATGTTCCAAATAAGCGTTTGATGAGCATTCCTCAACTTTGTCAGTGTTTTTTGCCACTTGTGCCAGCTTTTTTGAAACATGTTGCAGGCATCAAATTCCAAATAAGCTAAGATTTTGGGGCTGATCTGGATCAACGTCTGGATTCAGGATGAAGTAGTCTTTACTATTGATAGATAGGGCCTGGCGGAGGTCAGGGAGCGGTTACCTTGACGCGGTTGATGTTGACGCCGCTCATGCTGCCGCTGCGGTCGATGAGGAAGATGAACTCGCCGTGCACCTTCCTCAGGTCGGAGCGGACATGCTTAAGGTCGGGACACAAGTTGAGCATCACCACCGGGTTGTGGAGCACGTCCTTGTGCAGGCGCCTGTGGATGATCTCCACCTGGACGGGAGAGAAAGACGGGGTTTCCATGGAAACGTGCTGTTATGCTGTGTACACGCCTCATCTGCGACAGAGCAGAAAGCCGATGACTTCACATTATTGTTCATAAACATACGCTTGGAAAATGGCGACCAAACCCAATCATCAACATGGGGTCCAATTACTTTCTCTTGCACTGAAAATACGTTTCTACAGGAAAATGTGTCCTCGGTTTAGCAGGAATCAATCATTTGTTGGGTTTGTAGTATATGTTAGTCTAAGAAATAACATGTTTTGCATATGATGAGCAAGCAGTCGGCCAATTCTTGTAAGCTGTGGTCCATCATCTTGGGTAAGTACTAAAAGTCCGGACAGTTCTTCATAAGTAATACTTAGATTAGGGTGTGTCCAAACTACGGCCCATCTGCATCTTCAACTTGGCCCGCGAGGCGGCAGGAGTCTGGTAAGCAACTTAGCGGGGCGCAGCGTTTTTATATTATATCAAAACAGCCGGACGTCTAATAGCTGCCATTTTGTCACCGTCTGGCAGCCACAAAAAGCAACTTGAGCTGTTAAACATGTAACATACACGGCATTTACTTGTATGACACAAACTAAACAACCTTCCCTAGTCAGGGTGCTGAAAAAAAAATTAAACTAGTGCAAAAAATAAAAAAAACAAGGTCACAAATAACATAACCTGCTCATTGAACTCTGTGGATTTGATAAAAAAAAATTAAATAAAAATAAAAATCCAACCAGCATAAAAAAAAAAAAACAATTTCACTGATTTAAATCCATTACAAGGGATGATGGGAAAAATGCAAAACACTGTCCACTCCACGTTTAGCACATTTTAGCTGCTTGATATTTCGGATTTATTTCAAAACTTCAATGGGGCTGTCACGGAAATAAACAAGGTAGGGATAAAATCAATTTATTTACTTGTATATTAATCATATATGACCCAATCCAAACAACCTTCCCTAGTCAGGGTGCAGAAGAAGAAAAAACAGCGCTAAAATTCAACAAACATGGTCACAAATAACACAATTTGCTCATGGAACTCTGTGAATTTGATTTAAAAAAAAAAAAAAAAAAAAAAAAATCCAACCAGCATAAAAAAAACTGAATTACACAAATTCATATACATTACAAGGGATGATGGGAAAAATGCAAAACACTCTGTCCACCCCACGTTTAGCACATTTTAGCTGCTTGACATTTCTGATTGATTTCAAAACTTTAAGGAGGCTGTCACACAAAAAAACAAGGTAGGGATAAAATCAATTTATTCTCTTATATATTACTCATACTAACATTTATTTATATGACCCAATCCAAACAAACTTCCCTAGTCAGGGTGCAGAAAAAAAAATTCAGCCAGCGCTAAAATTCAACAAATATTGTCACAAACAACACAACCTGCTCATTGAACTCTGTGAATTTAATTTAAAAAAATCATCCAACCGGCAAAAAAAAAATCAAAATCCTATTCATTTAAATCCATTACAAGGGGTGATGGGAAAAATACAAAACGCTCTGTCCACAACACATTTGGCCCATTTTAACTGCTTGAAATTTCTGATTGATTTCAAAACTTTAATGGGGCTGTCTTGGAATTAAACAAGGTAGAGTGGAATCCATTTATACTCTTATTCAGTGAACATACTAACATTTACTTATATGACCCAATTCAAACAACCTTCCCTGGTCAGGGTGCAGAAAAAAAATGTCAACCAGCGCTAAAATTCAACAAATATTGTCACAAATAACACAACCTGCTCATTGAACTCGGTGGATTTGTTTAAAAAAAAAAATCCAACCAGCATAAAAAAACAGAATTACACTCATTTGAATCCATTATAAGGGATGATGGGAAAAATGCAAAACGCTCTGTCCACACCACATTCGGCACATTATAGCTGCTTGAAATTTCTGACTGATTTCAAAACTTCAAGGGGGCTGTCACGGAAATAAACAAGGTAGGGATAAAATCCATTTATATTCCTATACATGAATCATACTAACATTTACTTATACGACCCAATCCAAACAACCTTCCCTAGTCAGGGTGCGGAAAAAAAATTCCAACCAACGCTAAAATTTAACAAATATGGTTACAAATAACACAACTTGCTCATTCAACTCTGTGGATTTGATTTAAAAAAAAAAAATAATAAAAAATTGTGGGGCTTCAAGAACTGATATCTATTGGCTAGATTTCCTCCAGGCACAGCCGACCTTGCTGCGATGATTGCTTGATAAACACAGTAAGCTGTTGTTCAACGATTCATCACCGTCGTCCCCCGTGCCTCATCACACACCCACAGCGCCCCTCGGCCCGTGAGAAGGCGGAAAGGCCGGCATACTTGCCAACCTTGAGACCTCCGAATTCGGGAGATTGGGGAGCTCGGGGGATGAGGGGTGGGGGTTGATGGAGATAGTTATCTACATATATCCATATTTTAAGAGTTATTTCTATATATTCATAGTCATATTTTAAAACAGCTAATGTTTTTCCATTTGTTCACTTCTGATTGTCCGCTAGTAAAAATGTGTGTGTGTCAACCTTGGAGCTTTAGGAATGTAAGGAGTAGAAAAACTCCTTCTTCTTATCTCATCCTGTTCTCAGCTAAGGGGCACAATAGGCCTTTGTGTTCGTTACGGAAGGTGGGGGGAAAAGAGAGATATTAAAGGAGACAGCGCTTCCGTAAAATGTTTAGATCAATTTGGGCAATGCGATTGAAACGTGTTGTATCCAACTTGGTCTCCCAAAGCTTTGGAATAAAGTATCTTATATCCTAGTCTGTATGGGATTCATTTAGAATCAGCTTATGTGTCATCGAAAGAACTTGGAAGAGACATGTATGATATACATATATATATATATATACACACATATGTATACATATATATATATATACACACACACACATATATACACATACATATATATATATATATATATATACACACACATATATATATATCTGTATACATGTATGCATGTATACATATACACACACACACATATATATATATATAAATATATATATATATATATATATATATATATATATATATATATATATATATATATATATATATATATATATATATATATATATATGAAAGCTGTTAAAATGTGCAGTACAGTATGTGTGCTTGGGTCCTATTTTCCATCCATCCATCCATTTTCGACTGCTTGTCCATTTTAGGAACACTAATTCAAAACCTCACAATAATGTCTGATTGAACGCTTAAAACGTTAAAAAAAGATAATTGAAAGAGACACCCAGAATATACATGAAAATAAAGAATGTGGGATTTACACTATTAACTATGAACGATAAAACAAAGAATATTGACAACACAAGAATGTCAAACCTTCTTCCGATCGCAATATTTTACAAGCAAGCAAAACGCAACAAAAATGCAACAAACAGCGAAATATGAACCTACAATCTGATATATCACTAAGCTTTAGAACCTTGTAAGAAACATCACTGCAAATCATAATGGCAGCTTTAGTTTCCATCTTAAAGATCTAAAAAAAATATTTGGGAATGTCCCGCGGGCCAGATTGAACGGGCCTTAATTTGCCCAGGTCTGGTCTATATTATTAACAATATCTTCTTACACACGGGTGTGACAGTTAGGAACGAACCAATGGAACGAATGTGGCGATGGAGAGATGGCTGTTTGGTTTGGAGACTTTCTCACCTTCTTCTCGTTGCTGGAATCCTTCTTGGTCGCCTTGATGAAGTCGCTGCGGCCGCGAAGGAACTCGTCGTACTCGTCCGGCGTCATATCTCCGCTCTCCATGAGCACCTGAGGCAGGTGAGGTTCTGCAGACATCACGACAAGCTCACAACGCGACAGCATAGGAACAATTGCCCGGCCGAGGTCAAATAGAGAACAATGGAAGGATGCGGCGGTCAAGTTGATACATTTTGTTAGTGTTGTTCATTGTTCTCTGAGTAGTTTCACAATTTCTACCATTTCACACTACAAAATAAAACAAGTAGGCACAATTCCTGCTGGTATTTTATCGGATCAATATCGGTAATGGCCAACACATAAGATTCCAATGTTGGAAAATGAAAAAGAGCTGAGTACAATTTAAAAAAAAGTTGTATGAAGACAACCCTAAATCCAACTTGTTACCTACTGTAAAATATGTGTAATATTCCACATATATATATATATATATATATATATATATATATATACATATATATATATATATATATATACATATATATATATACATATATATATATACATATATATATATATATATATATATATATATATATATATATATATATATATATATATATATATATATATATATATATATATATATATATATATATATATATATATATATATATGTCTTGATTGGATTATCCAGAGAATAGTGCTCGATACCGTGGTAGATCGCAATATGTAGGTGTGGGAAAAATCACAAGACTACTTCATCTCTACAGAACTGTTTCATGAGGGGTTCCCTCGATCATCAGGGGATGATTGAGGGATGATTGAGGGAATCTCCTGATGATTGAGGGAACCCCTCATGAAACAGTTCTGTAGAGATGAAGTAGTCTTGTGATTTTTCCCACACCTACATATATATATATATATATGTGTGTGTGTGTGTGTCTGTGTGTGTGTGTGGGAAAAATCACAAGACTACTTCATCTCTACAGAACTGTTTCATGAGGGGTTCCCTCAATCGTCAGGAGATTTTAATGGAAGCATTCACATACAATGGTTTGTATAGGGCACAGAGTGGGTAGGTACAGGCAGGCGTAGGGGCGTGATGATTGGTTCATGTGTTACCTAGAAGGTGTTTCCGTCTGTGACAGCTTGCTGATATCATTTCACTGCCTTTTGTTGAGGGATGACAGGTCTGGGTGATATATAATAAACAGTTTCTCTTTAAAGCATAGGTTGCATCTTTTATTACCACTGTTGTGTCACACCTGGGTGAAGTCTTGTCTGGTTTTCGTCTGGTGTCATATGGTCTTTTCATTTCCTGTTTTATTTTGAAAGTTTAACTCTCCCTCTCATTTCAGATCACTTGCCCTTCCTCCTGTTTCACTGGTCTGACGTCACTCCTGATTGCCTGATTGTGCCCACCTGTGTCACACGCCCTCATGTGTATAAATGTCTCGTCCTCCCCTTGTCTTGTGCCGGAGTGTCTCGTTACTTCATGTGCGTACCTCCAGCGTTCCCTGCCATAGCTTTGACCACAGCCACGTTCTTGTACCTTTTTGGATCCACGGGAGTAATTTGATTTGTAAGTTTTGCCAGGTAAGATTATCTTCCTAGTATCGGCTCCTTTAGAGCGGCTTTTGTTATACTTAGTAGTGTTTTGTTCATAGCCCCTTTTTTCCCTCCGTAGACGGAGCGTTTTGAGTTATTGATATTTTTGTTTAGTTAAGAGCTCAGGTCAGTTGTGTTTTTATAGCTTGTTTTGTTTCTCCCGTTTTGGACCCCTTCCCTTGATCAAATAAATACATTGTACTTAAATCCTGCATCTGTGTTCAGAGTCCTGTTCTGGTCGTGACACGTTGTAAGGTGCGCTGGATGCAAGAATTTGCCATGTTATTGAATATTCAACATTATTGTGTTTGAGGTTCCAAATGTGCTTGCTGAGTTCTGTAGAATTCCGGAGGCTCTGGTTTCTAAAAGAAGCCTTGGGATTATTCCATCTGGCTTTAAACTCTCCTTCGGTTAATCCTACGTACGTGTCGGATGTGTTAATGTCATTGCGTGTTACCTTTGCTTGGTAAACGACTGATGTCTGTAAGCACCCCCCGTTGAGAGGGCAAGCAGGTTTCCTGCGGCAGTTGCAGTCCTTATTGGTTTCGGAGTCGTTCAGAGATGAAGTAGTCTTGTGATTTTTCCCACACACACATATATTGCGCTCTACCACGGTATCGAGCACTATTCTCTGGATGATCTAATTAAGACATTTATATATAGATATATATACTGTATATACATATATATATATATACACACCATTCCTACCGTCAAGCATGGTGGTGGTAGTATTGGACACGGTTAGGTGTTCCAACAGGACAATGAGCCCAAACACATGTCAAAAGTGGTAAAGGAATGTCTAAATCAGACTAAAATTAAGGTTTTAGAATGGCCTTCCCAAAGACCGGACTTAAATGTGTGGACAATGCTGACGAAACTAGTCCTAAAGTATTGGAAACTCAAGACAGACATGAAATTATGTTCTTTACCTTTTGACCAAGACTATATATATGTATGTGTATATATATATATATATATATATATATATATATATATATATATATATATATATATATATATATATATATATATATATATATATATATATATATGTATATATATATATATATATATATATATATATATATATATATATATATATATATATATAGGGCTTCACGGTGGCCGAGGGGTTAGTACGTCTGCCTCACAATACGAAGGTCCTGCAGTTCTGGGTTCAAATCCAGGCTCGGGATCTTTCTGTGTGGAGTTTGCGTGTTCTCCCCGTGAATGCGTGGGTTCCCTCCGGGTACTCCGGCTTCCTCCCACCTCCAAAGACATGCACCTGGGGATAGGTTGATTGGCAACACTAAATTGGCCCTAGTGTGTGAATGTGAGTGTGAATGTTGTCTGTTTATCTGTGTTGGCCCTGCGATGAGATGGCGACTTGTCCAGGGTGTACCCCGCCTTCCGCCCGATTGTAGTTGAGATAGGCGCCAGCGGCCCCGCGACCCCAAAAGGGAATAAGCGGTAGAAAAATGGATGGATGGATATATATTTATATATATATATATATATATATATACACGCATATATTATATATGTGTGTATATATATGCATATGTACATATATATTATATATATGTGTGTGTGTATATATGTATATATACATATATACACATATAAATATATACATATATGCACATATAAATATGTACATATATATATATATATCAGTATGAGTATTATAATATTTGGAGTTTAATTGAATGGAACAATATTGGGATGGAGAATTAGTTCCCTGAGCTCACCTAAATCGGTCACGAATGGCCGCGGGTTTGTTTGCCAACAAATCCTCTATAAGAGAAGACCCTGGGCTGGAGGAGACGAGCAGCCCACACATACTTAAAAACAAGAAGAGTCGGCGAGACGAGAAAAACAAAGACCCCGAAGCTCCTCGCCCACACAACGTTGAGAGCAGACATAGAAGCTTCTGGAGCGTGACCTTGTCCACGTACCGCTGGGGTAGATGAGGATCTTCACCGGACAGTCGTAAGTGTACTTGTCCGCCAGGGTGATGACCACGCTGGTGGCCGAGCGGGCCAGAGGGTCTGCGTCGGCTCGGATGGCGTGGGACGGGCTCTCCACACCTACGTGACAAAAATCCACTACAGTTTTGAAAAAAGGAATATCTTATCTCACAGATAAATCTTTTTTTTTTAAGTATAAACACAAGATTATCAAAAACCCAATAAATAAGGTGTGGGGCTCCCCAGGGCTCAATCCTAGGTCCCTTTTTTTTTTTTCATGTTTACATGCTGTCTCTTGGGGACAACATCCTGGGGACACCGATAGACAGTAGGGATGTCACATTTTTGTAAATACCGCGGTTTCAAAATGCTAACAAAAACGCCGTGGTATACGACAGTGTCAAACGAGAACTTGGGAGTATGTCGTTTTCTTCCTGGCATAACAACATAACATTGCATGATTTCAAAGGTGGGCATAGTGAAATAAATTTGTTAACTTACAGGTTGAGCTTGTTTCCTCTATCTTCTATCCACATGTTTACTCCCCGCCCTGCTGATTCCTCTTTGTTGTTTTTGGCGGACGGCACCATGCGCAAATAACACCTGTGACGGCCTTTTACGGGTGCTTTGAGTGCAGGTGTGTGCACTTGGTGGGATATTACTGCCAAACGTATTAATTAGAAGAGAGTTTGTTTTTATATTTGCAAATGGGTTTTTTGGGGGGAAGTTTTTATACGAGCAAATCTTTTTTTAATTGAAGAAAACATGTTTTGTACTTTTTTTACATGCAGAAAATAGTTTTTACTTGCAAATCACTTTTTCCTACTTGAAAAGAATTGTTAGGTTTTTTTTATCGAAGAAAAAAAAATGTATACTTGCAAATCGTTTTTTAATTGAAGAAAAACTGGTTTTATGCTAGCAAATTGAAAAAAAAATATTTTTTTTACATGCAGAAAATTATTTTTACTTGCAAATCACATTTTCCTACTTGCAGGGAATTGTTGTTGTTTTTTTGTTTGTTTTTTACTTGCGAATCGTTTTTTTATTGAAGAAAAACATGTTTTTGTACTTGCAAATCGTTTTTTTAATTCAAGAAAAACAGTTTTTATGCTAGCAAATTGAATATATATTTTTTTACATGCAGAAAATTGTATTTACTTGCAAATAATTTTTTTTTTTACTTGCAGAAAATTGTTGTTTTTATTTAACTTGCGAATAGTTTTTTTAATTGAAGAAAAATATATTTTTATATTTGGAAATGTTTTTTTAATTGAAGAAAAATTGTTTTTAGGCTAGCAAATTGAAGAAAAACATTTTTTTTGCATGCAGAAAATAGTTTTTACTTGCAAATCACTTTTTCCTACTTGCAGAGGATTGTTTTTCTGTTTTTTTTACTTGCGAATCTGTTTTTTTTTTTTTAATAAAAAAATATTTTTATACTTGCAAATCGTTTTTTAATTGAAGAAAAACTGTTTTTATGCCAGCAAATTGAAGAAAAAAAATGTTTTTACATGCAGAAAATTGTTTTTACTTGCAAATTTTTTGTTTTCTACTTGCGGAAAATTGCTGTTGTTTTTATTTAACTTGTGAATGGTTTTTATTAATTGAAGAACATTTGTTTTTATACTTTCAAATAATTTTTCTTATGGAAGAAAAAAACGTTACACTTTTAAAAAATGTTTATCTTTGAAGAAAAAAAATGTTTATACTTGTGATTTTTTTTTTTCCATGCAGAAAATTGTTTTTACTTGCAAATCAGTTTTTCCTACTTGCAGAGAGTTGTTGGTTTTTTTTGGTTTTTTTACTTGCGAATCTTTTTATTTATTGAAGAAAAAAAAATGTTTTTATGCTAGCATTTTTTTGTTTAATGAAGAAAAAATATTTTTTTTACATGCAGAAAATTGTTTTTACTTGCAAATTATTTTTTTCTACTTGTGGAAAATTGA
>NC_084616.1:17069011-17104011 GCF_033978795.1 Nerophis ophidion | reverse complement strand
TCATACCATCATAGCTACTAATGGGTATATGGTAGGTAGGTAGGTAGGTATCATAGATGGTAGCTACGTAGGTTGGTATCATAGCGTCATCGTTATATTGGATTGTAGGTAGGTAGGTAGGTATCATAGATGGTACAGTAGGTAGGTAGGTGGGTTTCATACCCTCATAGTTATTAATGGGTAGATGGTAGGTAGGTTGGTAGGTATCATACCATCATAGTGATTAATGGGTGATGGTAGGCAGATAGGTATGCATCATACCATCAATAGTTATTGATAAGTAGATGGTAGATAGGTAAGTAGGTCGGTAGGTATGTTGGTAGGAAGGTAGGTGGATAGGTATCATACCATCATAGTTATTAATGGTAGGTAGGTAGGTAGGTAGGTAGGTAGGTAGGTAGTTATCCTACATCATAGTTATTGATGAGGTAGGTAGGTAGGTAGCTAGGTAGGTATCTTGGTAGCTACTTAGGTATCAGATATCATAGTTATCATATATGGTAGGTGGGTGAGTAGGTAGGTATGTAGGTACAGTAGGTGTCAGACCGTCATAGTTATTGATGGGTGGATGGTAATTAGGTAGGTGGGTAGTTTACCATAAATGTTATTGACAGTAATGTAGGTAGGTAGGTAGGTAGGTAGCTACTTAGGTATCAGATATCATAGTTATCATACATGGTAGGTGGGTGAGTAGGTAGGTAGGTAGGTAGGTAGGTAGGTAGGTAGTTAAGTAGGTATCATAGCGTCATTGTTCTAGTGGATGGTAGGTAGGTAGGTAGGTAGGTATCATAGATGGTGTATAGGTATTATACCATTATAGTTACTAATCGGTATATGGTAGGTAGGTAGGTATCATAGATGGTAGGTAGGTAGGTGGGTTTCATACCCTCATAGTTATTAATGGGTAGATGGTAGGTAGGTTGGTAGGTATCATACCATCATAGTTATTAATGGGTCATGGTAGGCCGATAGGTATGCATCATACCATCAATAGTTATTGATAAGTAGATGGTAGATAGGTAAGTAGGTTGGTAGGTAGGTTGGTAGGTAGGTAGGTAGATAGGTATCATACCATCATAGTTATTAATGGTAGGTAGGTAGTTGGTAGGTAGGTAGGTAGGTAGGTAGGTAGGTAGGTAGGTAGGTAGGTAGGTAGGTAGGTAGGTAGGTAGGTAGGTAGGTATCATAGTTATTGATGAGGTAGGTAGGTAGGTAGCTAGGTAGCTAGGTAGGTATCTTGGTAGCTACTTAGGTATCAGATATCATAGTTATCAAATATGGTAGGTGGGTGAGTAGGTAGGTAGGTACAGTGGGTGTCAGACCATCACAGTTATTGATGGGTGGATGGTAATTAGGTAGGTGGGTAGTTTACCATAAATGTTATTGACAGTAATGTAGGTAGGTATGTGTGTAGGTATGTAGCTAGGTAGCTACTTAGGTATCAGATATCATAGTTATCATATATGGTAGGTGGGTGAGTAGGTAGGTAGGTACAGTAGGTGTCATACCATCATAGTTACTGATGGGTGGATGGTAATTAGGTAGGTGGGTCGTTTACCATAAATGTTATTGACAGTAATGTAGGTAGGTAGGTAGGTAGGTAGGTACGTGGGTATGTAGGTAAGTAAGTATGTAGATGGGAATCATCATAGTAATAGGTAGGTATCTAGTGAGCTAGCTAGGTCGATAAGTAGAGATGTCGGTTGGTAACATATCGTAGTTATCATAAATAATTGGTAGGTAGGTGGGTATTTTGTTATCACAGTTATTGATGGGTAGATAGTAGGTATGTAGATAATTGGGTAGGTTGGGAAGTAGTTGGGTGGGATTATAAAAGGTTGGTGGATGCTAGGTGGATTGGTATATATCATAGTTCATAGCTATCCCAGATAAGTATATGGTTATTAGGAAGGTAAGTAGGTATGCAGACAGGTAGGTAAGTAGGGAAATAGGAAGGCATTTAAGGCACATAGGTAACTAGCTAGATAGTTAGGTAGGTGGGTAGATTTGACGTTAGGTATGAAGGTATACAGGTACAATCAAAGGTATCATAGGTAATGGGTAGCTTGGTAGGTGGGTGGGTAGGTATCATATAGTCATCATAGATGGTAGATAGCTAGTTACTGTAGGTGGTTGGGTGGAGTGAAAAGTGAGTATTATATAGAGATGGTAGGTAGGTAAGGTGGGCGTGTTTCATTCGGCGTCGTATTGTTGAAGAAATATCACTTTAAAATATGTACGTCTCACCAACGCCGCTAGGTGGCGCTCCGTTTGGTACGCCGTTGTAACAGTCGTCCATCTTGGCCTTGTCTTTGATCTGCAGTGTGATGATCTGGCTGGAGATCATGGCCTCAAAGCCCACGACAATGGCTTTCTCCTCCAGCGGGTAGATGAAGATCCCTGTCGGAGAACACGACAAAAGCCAATGGATTCGCCGCGCTTCCTCAGATCTTAGCGAACTCAACTTCAATGGTAGGTAGGTAGGTAGGTAGGTAGGTAGGTAAGTAGGTAGGGATGTAGGTAGGTAGGTAGGTAGGTAGGAAGGTGGGTATCATCCTATCATATTTATTAATGGGTAGATGGTAGATCGATAGGTATCATAGATGGTAGGTAGGTAGGTGGGTATCATATCACAGTAATTATTAATGGGTAGATGGTAGGTAGATCGGTATCATAGTTGGTAGGTAGGTAGGTAGGTAGGTAGGTAGGTAGGTAGGTATCATACCATCATAATTACTAATGGGTAGATGGTAGGTAGGTAGGTAGGTGGGTATCATACCATCATAGTTACTAATGGGTAGGTAGGTAGGTAGGTAGGTAGGTAGGTAGGTAGGTAGGTAGGTAGGTATCATACCACCATATTTACTAATGGGTAGGTAGGTAGGTAGGTAGGTATCATATCATCATATTTACTAATGGGTAGGTAGGTAGGTAGGTAGGTATCATACCATCATATTTACTAATGGGTAGATGGTAGGTAGGTAGGTAGGTATCATACCATCATAGTTACTAATGGGTAGATGGTAAGTAGGTATGTGGGTATCATACCATCATAGTTACTAATGGGTAGGTAGGTAGGTAGGTAGGTAGGTAGGTAGGTTGGTAGGTTGGTAGGTAAGTAGGTAGGTAGGTACGTAGGTTGGTAGGTTGGTAGGTCGGTAAGTAGGTAGGTAGGTAGGTAGATAGGTATCATACCATCATAGTTACTAATTGGTAGATGGTAGGTAGGTAGGTAGGTAGGTAGGTAGGTAGGTGGGTAGGTAGGTAGGTAGGTGGGTATCATACCATCATAGTTACTAATGGGTAGATGGTAGGTAGGTACTGTATGTTGGTATCATACCATCATAGTTACTAATGGGTAGGTAGGTAGGTAGGTAGGTATGTAGGTATCATACCATCATATTTACTAATGGGTAGATGGTAGGTAGGTAGGTGGGTAGGTAGGTAGGTGGGTAGGTAGGTAGGTAGGTAGGTAGGTAGGTAGGTAGGTAGGTAGGTAGGTAGGTAGGTAGGTAGGTAGGTAGGTAGGTAGGTAGGTAGGTACTCACCTTCGATGGCATGGTCCTCTATGTTTTCGTACGCCATGGAAGCCGTCATGGCATGGGTGTAGCCCCTGACGCAGGAAGTGATGTCAGAGATGCTGAGGGGTAGAGGGCTCCGGTTCTCCTTGTTGATGAGTCCCGGCATGGCGCTGAAAAAAACAACAACCAGAAGGGAAATGGAACATCTAAATCAGAGACTTTCAAACTGTGGTCCTGTCCCTCGATTAACCCTTGAGGAGACCTGGGAAACTTTATGGATCTTTTTAATTGCCTTGCTTTCTGCAACGGAATTTTCATTCGAAAGGTTAGCGGTATGAAATATGGCCACAGGACTTGTAAAGGAATTCACCTCAAAATCTGCATTGTCTGTTCTTTGCCAAATTATTTTTACCACAAGCTATTGAGAGTTGGAGTTCCCCGGGACCCTTTCCTCCCCCATTGACTCCCTATATAATGGCCATGTTTCCACATACCGTAAACCTGGTATTTTATCATACTTATTCCATGAAAAACAAACACCTTAAATTACACCTTAAACCCTGTTTACACCTGTTTACATCAAATTACACCTTAAACCCTGTTTAAGGTGTAATTTGATCCCTAAGGCGGTACTGCATCAAAAAGCGACATCAGTGTGTAAAGGATATCACCACATGGGCTCAGAAACACTTCCGAAAACCACTGTCAGTAACTATAGTTGGTCGCTACATCTGTAAGGGCAAGTTAAAACTCACCTATGCAAAGCGAAAGCAATTTATCAACAACACCCAGAAACGCCGCCGGCTTCGCAGGGCCCTAGCTCAACTAAGATGGACTGATGCAAAGTGGAAAAAGTGTTCTGTGGTCTGACGAGTCCACATTTCAAAAAAAAAAAAAATTGGAAACTGTAGGTAGGTAGGTAAAAGAACCATCCGGATTATTCTAGGCGCAAAGTTGAAAAGCCAGCACCTCTGATGGTATGGGGGTGTATTATTGCTCAAGGCATGGGTAACTTACACGTCTGTGAAGGCACCATTAATGCTGAAAGGTACATACAGATTTTGGAGCAACATTCGTTGCCATCCAAGCATTCTTATCATGGACGCCCCTGCTTATTTCAGCAAGACAATGCCAAGCCACTTTCCTATTCAATTGAAAATAAGTTTAAAAGGATTTGCAAATCATTGTAATCATTCTGTTTTTATTTACCATTTAGACAACGTGCCAACTTCACTGCTTTTGGGTTTTGTGCATAGTTTTTAGTTGTTTTGTAATTTAAAAAAATATATATTACCATGGCTGTGACGCGATGGTCGCATGGTGATGAGGGTTTCGTTCTCCCAAGGATACAGACGGTCTTTGGACACAGCGTGCAGGTAGGAAATGAGTTATTTATTTAAGACTATTACAAGAAACCAAAAGAGCTAGCATGAGAGCTAGGAAAACAAAATGGGCTTAGCATGGAGCTAGCATAAGCAGAACCGGGAACAAAAGTCGTCACTTGTTGTGCAAAGACAAATTAGGAAGCGAGAATGAATGTACGGAGAGGGCAGGCTAAATAATGACAGCACGCATAAAACAGGTGCGAGTCAAAAGCAATCGGCAGGTGAAAATAATGAGTAACCATGGAAACCGAACTGAGAGGTGCTCAAGCCGGAACCGAGTGAGTCCAAAACAAACAGAAAACACAAAAAGACTGAATCAAAATATGATCCGGGCAGCGGATCATAACAATGTCCGCCGCATATTTTGACTTTTCAGTGTGTGGCTCTTGGTGGAAGAAGTTTGGACAACCCCTGAAGTAAAGTATCAAAACTACGGATATATCGATGTGAGGATTACGTCCGTATCGATCCACACGTCACTAAGATGAACATGAAATGTTGATAACAATAAAGAGTTGGGTGGATACTAAGTAAAGTATCAAAACTATGGATATATCGATGTGAGGATTATGTCCGTGTCGATCCACACGTCACTAAGATGAATGTGAAATGTTGATAACAATAAAGAGTTGGGTGGATACTAAGTAACAATGGCAAAATGATGAGATTAGAGCTGTGTTGTATCCATTTGTTATGCATGTCCATAAATGTCCGCTGCAAAAGACGCTGGAGAATATGTAATTATGATGGATTAGCCTTTTTAGAAAATAGAGAGCATATTTTTCTCAATCGTACGACTGGCAGCGTAATTGTCCATTAGAGCGCATCAGGATTTACGGGCAGTCTGATCTCATTAAGCAGGGGCGGCAGGTAACTAAAGGTCAACGCGGCGAAGGCGGGATGGTCCTCGGCGACACCACGGTGAGGAAAACCAGTGCTTGAGGAGAGCGCTCAGCATTCCCAATTATGGAAATGATTTCATGGAAATGAATCCATGAAGTCCCGCGTGGCTTTGTCTGGTGCGAGCGCATCAGCACCACGCCGTCGCCACTTATGACGAAAGCCATTTCCATAGAGACGGATCGGCTGGCGGAACACAGCAGCAAGGACCAGGGAACCGACTTAGATTCAGATTTCATACTTTCATAATGAAATACAAAAACGTGCGTAGCTAGATGAGGCATAGTATGAATGTAGCAGTAGGTTGAAATGGTTTGCATGTTAAAGAGTTAGAATTTCCAGGAAAAAAACGGAATTTGGTCTGGAAGTTGGGAAAGTGTTGGTTGGAATGTCCAGGATGAGTGGAATGTGTTGATGTTGGAACGGTTTGAATAGGTTGAAAAATGTGTGAATTGGGCAGCTTGGAAAAATGTCCGAATCATTTCAATGGCAAAGTTCTGGAATTTTGGGAAAAGCGGGGATTTTTGGAAAATGATTAGGATCATGAATTTCCGGAATGACCTGAAACGGTCAAGGAATGTTGAAGTAGTAACAGTTATTTAATCGAGAAAGGGTAGAAAGGCTAGACCCTCAGGAGGGGTCCAGACTGAGTCCAGGAAAAAAAACCTCACATAGCATGGCACACATTTAGACATGGTACGTATATCACACCAACTTGCAACAGAGGGAGGGGTGGGTTTGAGGAGACCCGCTGCCGCTGTGTAGCGCTGCTCAGCCATCCACAGCCCCAGAGGAATTAAACGGTGGTGAAGGCGTTGAGTGGAATGTGTTGATGTTGGAATGGTTTGAATAGGTTGAAAACTGTGGGAATTGTGCTACTTGGAAAAGTTTCCCATTCATTTCAATAGGAACGTCCTGGAATTTTGGGAAAAGATGGAATTTTTTGAAAATGATTAGGAGCATACATTTCCTGAATGAGCTGAATTGGTTGGTGTTGGATTGGGTTAAATCGGTCAAGAAATGTTGAAGTCGGACAAGTTATTTAATTGAGAAATTGTATCACCAAATACCTAGAATTTCGGGAAAACAGGGAATGTTCCTTATTCCTAAACCAATTTGGTTTTTTTGTCCTGATTTAGAGGAATGTTTTGACGGTGGAACAGTTGAAATGGAATGAAAAATGTAAAATGAGTAGTCAAATGAAAAAGGTTGGAGAAAAGGATGGAAAAAATAACAGGAATTCCTGGAAATTTATTGATCATGAAAAAAATGGTAGTTTGAACATCTAGGATGAGTTGAATGTGTTGAAGGTGGAATGTTTTGAATTGGTTGAAAAATGTGGGAATTGCGGAGGTTTATAAAATGGACAATTAATTTTGAATGGAAAAATGTCCCTGAAAACTACGAATTTTCGGAAATCCGGGATTTTTTTTTTTAATTGGAGAACTTGTGAAACTCTTACAATGAATTTCCAGGATAAGTGGAATGTGTTGATGTTGGAATGGTTTGAATAGGTTGAAAAATATGGGAATTGTGCAACTTGGAAAATAGTCCCATTCATTTCAATGGGAACTTCCTGGAAATTTGGGAACTTTGGGAAAAGTTGACTGGCTCAAGATGGTTTAGCATGTTAGCTCTCAAGTCTGGTTATTACCAGATTGAGATGAATGAAGCGGATAAAGCAAAAACTGACTTTGTTACCCCGTTAGAGTTCTGCATGCCGCAAGGCGCTACCAATGCTCCTTCAACTTTTCGGAACCTCATGGAAAAGTACACGACGAATCTTTGCTTGAAAGAAGTTCTTGTGTTTCTTGACAATTTGATTGTCTTTTCACGAACCTTGGAAGAGCATGAAGAGCGCATGCTACGAGTCGTCAACCGACTGAAGGAATATGGCCTCAAGTTATCCCTAGAGAAGTGCAAGTTCTTCCAAATCTCTGTATGGTCATCTGGTGTCTGAGCATGGAGTGATGACGGATCCAAAGAAGATTTCTGCCTTAAAGACCTGGCCAATTCCACGCACCCTGAAAGAGCTAAAATCCTTTTTAGGATTTTCCGGTTACTACCGGAGGTTCATCCCGGGATATGCCGCTATAGCCAAGCCATTGAATGACTTGACAAGGGACTGTACACCACCCCATAGGTCTTGACAGAGAGAGTCCAATCACAATTCACACGTCTTGACTCACACCTTTTGGATGAAGGTGGTCGTCGGAATGTCAGAGTGCCTTTAAAAAACCTGAATGAGCACCTAACTATTGCACATGTTCTGGGGTTTGCAGACCCGAAGAAACCATACATCCAGATGCGAGTGCCACAGGTGTCGGCGCAGCTCTTTATCAGGAGCAAAATGGTCATTCGCGAGTCATTGCATATGCAAGTCTTGGTTTATCCACCAGTGAATCACGATATTCTGCTCATAAGCTGGAATTTCTAGCAATGAAATGGAGCGTTACAGCAAAATTTTATGATTTTCTGTATGGCGCTAACTTTGTTGTGGTTACAGACATGAACCCATTGACATACATCCTGACAGCCGCCAAACTTGATGCTGTTAGTCACCGTTGGCTTGCTGCACTTTCAACGTCCACCTTCACGCTTCAGTATCGGGCTGGCAAGCAAAACCTTGACGCTGAGGCGCTGTCACGCCGTTCCCATGATTCATATCTTGATATTTCCTCTGATCTATATCACCGTAGGGCACAGCAGTGCGCCAGGACATGAAATTTCCCCAGAAGCCGTTGTGGCTATTTGCCAAAGTCGTCTTGTGAAAAACTGCAGCTCAACCAGTTCTACTGATTACCCTTCCATCACACAGGTTGAGTCCATGCCACCTCTGACAAAGCCATCGCTGACAGCTACCTTGACGAGAATCAGCATGGGTTGCTAGTTGTTCCAGCCTTGTCTATTGAGGGAATCAGGAAGAAATAGGGATCTGATCAATCCCTCTGACAGGTTATTCACCAGTTGGAAACGGGAGAGCATGTACCCCCAACAGCGAGACACGAGCTTGCCGAATTGGCATTGCTTTGTCGAGAATTTAACCCCCTGGAATTGATCGATGGTGTCCTCTACAGGAGAAGGCAAGGTGGAGATGAAGTACTTTTCCAGCTTGTTTAACCTGAAGGGTTGAGGGCCTTGGTTCTGACAAGTCGTCATAATGATATGGGACACCCAAGTGTTGAGCAAACACTAGACTTGGTACGCTCTAGATTTTTTGGGCCACGTATGTCAGCAAATGTTGAAACCAAAATCAGGACTCGTGATCGGTGAGTCCGACGAAAATCCCCACCAGAGAGGGCCTTGGTTAATATCACCACCACTCGGCCACTTGGGGAGATGTGTATGGATTTTCTCTCTCTAGAACCTGACCAGAGTAACACCAAAGACATACTTGTTCTTACGGATCACTTTACTAAGTTTGCTGTGGCTTTACCTACCTCTAATCAGAGAGCACATATTGTTGCATGCTACTTAACCTCACTAACAACTTTAACAACGCCCTGCGCGAAACCATTGATAGTATAGCACCGCTGAAGTTAAAAAAGGCTCCAAAAAGGCGTACGCCATGGTTTACTGAAGAAACTAGAGCTCAGAAATTATTATGTAGAAAGCTGGAACGCAAATGGCGCACGACTAAACTTGAGGTGCACCATCAAGCATGGAGTGATAGTTTAATAACTTATAAACGCATGCTTACCTTAGCTAAAACTAATTATTACTCAAATCTCATCCGCATTAATAAAAACGATCCAAAATTTTTGTTTAGTACTGTAGCATCGCTAACCCAACAAGGGACTCCTTCCAGTAGCTCCACCCATTCGGCAGATGACTTTATGAAGTTCTTTAATAAGAAAATTGAACTTATTAGAAAGGAGATTAAAGACAATGCGTCCCAGCTACAACGGGGTTATAGTAACACAGATACGATTGTATATACGGCGGATACTGCAAATATCCAAAATAGTTTCTCTCGTTTTGATGAAATAACATTAGAAGGATTGTTACAACGTGTAAATGGAATAAAACAAACAACATGTTTACTTGACCCACTTCCTGGGAAACTTATCAAGGAGCTTTTTGTATTATTAGGTCCATCAGTGCTAAATATTATAAACTTATCACTCTCCTCGGGCACTGTTCCCGTTGCATTCAAAAAAGCGGTTATTCATCCTCTCCTTAAAAGACCTAACCTCGATCCTGACCTCATGGTAAACTACCGACCGGTGTCTCACCTTCCCTTTATTTCGAAAATCCTCGAAAAAATTGTTGCGGAGCAGCTAAATGAGCACTTAGCGTTTAAAAATCTATGTGAAACCTTTCAATCCGGTTTCAGGGCAAATCACTCGACTGAGACAGCCCTCGCAAAATTGACTAATGATCTATTGCTAACGATGGACTGTGATGCGTCATCTATGTTGCTGCTCCTCGATCTTAGCGCTGCTTTCGATACCGTCGATCATAATATTTTATTAGAGCGTATCAAAATACGAATTGGTATGTCAGACTCAGCCCTGTCATGGTTTAACTCTTATCTTACTGATAGGATGCAGTGCGTCTCCTATAACAGTGTGACCTCGGACTATGTTAAGGTAACGTGTGGAGTTCCCCAGGGTTCGGTCCTTGGCCCTGTACTCTTCAGCATCTACATGCTGCCGCTAGGTGACGTCATACGCAAATACGGTATTAGCTTTCACTGTTATGCTGATGACACCCAACTTTACATGCCCCTAAAGCTGACCAACATGCCGGACTGTAGTCAGTTGGAAGCGTGTCTTAATGAAATTAAACAATGGATGTCCGCTAACTTTTTGCAACTTAATGCCAAAAAAACGGAAATGCTGATTATCGGTCCTGCTAGACACCGACCTCTATTTAATAATACAACTTTAACATTTGACAACCAAATAATAAAACAAGGTGACTCTGTAAAAAATCTGGGTATTATCTTCGACCCAACTCTCTCCTTTGAGTCACACATTAAAAGCGTTACTAAAACGGCCTTCTTTCATCTCCGTAATATCGCTAAAATTCGCTCCATTTTGTCCACTAAAGACGCCGAGATCATTATCCATGCGTTTGTTACGTCTCGTCTCGATTACTGTAACGTATTATTTTCGGGTCTCCCCATGTCTAGCATTAAAAGATTACAGTTGGTACAAAATGCGGCTGCTAGACTTTTGACAAGAACAAGAAAGTTTGATCATATTACGCCTGTACTGGCTCACCTGCACTGGCTTCCTGTGCACTTAAGATGTGACTTTAAGGTTTTATTACTTACGTATAAAATACTACACGGTCTAGCTCCAGCCTATCTTGCCGATTGTATTGTACCGTATGTCCCGGCAAGAAATCTGCGTTCAAAAGACTCCGGCTTATTAGTGATTCCTAGAGCTCAAAAAAAGTCTGCGGGCTATAGAGCGTTTTCCGTTCGGGCTCCAGTACTCTGGAATGCCCTCCCGGTAACAGTTCGAGATGCTACCTCAGTAGAAGCATTTAAGTCTCATCTTAAAACTCATTTGTATACTCTAGCCTTTAAATAGACCTCCTTTTTAGACCAGTTGATCTGCCGCTTCTTTTCTTTCTCCTATGTCCCCCCCTCCATTGTGGAGGGGGTCCGGTCCGATGACCATGGATGAAGTACTGACTGTCCAGAGTCGAGACCCAGGATGGACCGCTCGTCGGGACCCAGGATGGACCGCTCGCCTGTATCGGTTGGGGACATCTCTACGCTGCTGATCCGCTTCAGATGGTTTCCTGTGGACGGGACTCTCGCTGCTGTCTTGGAGCCACTATGGATTGAACTTTCACAGTATCATGTTGGACCTGCTCGACATCCATTGCTTTCGGTCCCCTAGAGGGGGGGGGTTGCCCACATCTGAGGTCCTCTCCAAGGTTTCTCATAGTCAGCATTGTCGCTGGCGTCCCACTGAATGTGAATTCTCCCTGCCCACTGGGTGTGAGTTTTCCTTGCCCTTTTGTGGGTTCTTCCGAGGATGTTGTAGTCGTAATGATTTGTGCAGTCCTTTGAGACATTTGTGATTTGGGGCTATATAAATAAACATTGATTGATTGATTGATTGACTTATGGGAACACTTTATAGTTTACTACGGCATACCCAAGAAGCTTCATACTTGCTGGTATTGTGAAGACAAAAACTACTCCATACCATCAACGAGGGAACCTTGTAAATCAGTTAAAGCAAACTCTATTAAATATGCTCGGAATCTTGGAGCCTAAGCAGAAGAAGCGATGGAAAGAGTACGTGAAGTCACTCTGCCATGAGTAAAATTGTACCAAGAATGATGTAACGGGCTTTACACCCTATGAATTAAAGTTTGGTTGCTCACCCCGCCTTCCAGTCGATCTTGCTTTTAGTCTTCCAGTCCGAGGAAAGCAGTCAATGTCACATTCCCAGTACGTTGAGCATTTATGTTACCGGCTCAAGCAAAGTTTCAACCTTGCTGCTAGAAATGCGGAGAAATCTGCAGAACACAATAAAAGATTTGATCAACGGGTAACCCCATCTAGTTTGGACGTTGGTGGTCGTGTTTTAGCTCGCAATGTGAAACTGCGGGGAAAGCACAACCTTGAGGATAAGTGGGAGCGTGAGGTATATGTCGTTTTCAGCCGTGCGGGTGACCTTCCAGTATATACAGTGAGACTAAGAAAGGGATGACAACGCTCCAACTCAAACTCTTCACCGTGATCTTCTACTGCCCTGTGAGTCTCTTCCGAGTAATTCTTGCCAAAAGTCTTCTGAGGCAATGCCTCCTCGCAAGCCAGTGACCCGAGCCAGCAGCAAGAGACACGGTTTAGTGAGAATCATGACAATTCCGAAGATTAGGATGATTGCCAATAGTGGGCCTCATCCGTGACAACAATGACATGGACTACAGGGAGAAGGTGAAACATCTGGTTGACTGGTGCAGAACCAACAACCTGGTCCTGAACGTCGACAAGACCAAGGAGATCATCGTTGACTTCAGGAGGCACCAGTTCAGCCACGCTCCACTCTTCATCAATGGTACAGCGGTGGAGATGGTACGCAGTACCAAGTTCCTGGAGGTGCAGATCACTGACAATATAACCTGGTCCCTACACACCGGAGCTCTTGTAAAAAGAGCACAGCTCCCTCCCCTCATTCTCACCACATTCTAGAGAGGCACTATAGAGAGCCTGCTGACCAACAGCATCTCTGTCTGGACTGGAGCCTGCAATGCATCAGACTGGAAGTCTCTCCAGAGAGTGGTGAGGACAGCGGAAAAGATTATCAGGACTCCTCTTCCTTCTATCCAGGAGATCGCAAAAAGACGCTCCCTGACCAGGGCTCAGAAAATCTGCAAAGACTTCTCCCACCCCTACCAAGGACTGTTTTCACTGCTGGACTCTAGGAAGAGGTTCCGCAGCCTCCGAAGCAGAACCTCCAGGTACTGTAACAGCTTCTTCCCTCAGGCTGTAAGACTCTTGAACGCATCACAATTAAATTATCCCCTCAACTCCCCCCAAAATGGATTAACTCGCTGGAATAAAAACAAAATATAACATACATCCATAAACCTGGATGCATATGAAAAAGTGCAATATATTTATCTGTACAGTAATCTATTTATTTCTTATTGTTGTTTTTTTTATCCTGCACTACAAAGAGCTAATGCAACAAAATGTCGTTCTTATTTGTACTGTAAAGTTCAAATTTGAATGACAATAAAAAGGAAGTCTAAGTCTAAGTCTAAGTCTAAAACCTTCACTGTTGAAAAAAACATCCTACCGTCACTTGACAATCCAGAGTGTATGCTTACCGAATCTGTGAAACCCTACTTACCTGATCCAGGGAGGTCCTCTGCCGATCCAGCCACATCACCACCTCCATCTGTGGGAGAAGATCACAAACACTTACCTGCATCCAATGAGCCTGTTATCTTTTCAGCCGAAGAACTTGAAATCGGAGAACAAGATGAAATGGATGGAGAAACGGAGAAGAGTGGCCAAGCAGAAACATCCCCAGAGTCTACCGACCCTGCCCTTACCCAGTCGGTTGTGATTGACGACTCTGAAGTTCTCAATGCGCCTGATGTTGAGCCTGATGCTATTCGACGTTCTTCAAGACAACGACAACCACGTAAGCGACTTGGTTATTCCACGTTGGGTAATCCTTTTATTTCAGTTGTTCAGACGCTTTTCCATTGTCTGGCAGATGCCTACGGTGAGATACGTAGTACCACCCCTATAGGGGACTCTCTTTGAACTACCCATTCACACAGGTGTCAAATCCATACTTTTATATTTCTGCAGAGTATATTATGCTCTTGCTTGCTATGAGCTCTGAGAGTTCTCCATAGTCACGTGACCGCTATGGTCCAAATAGCTTTGATTATATGCCGTTACCAGGAAGTGGCTGGTATGCTCTTGCACTCTATTGCTCTTTGAGCGCTGCGCACTTTCCCTAGTCACGTGATCGCCACAGTCCAATCAGCTGTGGTTACAAGCCGGTAGCAGGAAGTGGCCAGTAGACGTGAGGGGAGGCAGGTTGTTTTTCTGTTTGAGAATCGGCTACCAGCGCCTGATTTTTGTCATTGAGCTGTGTATGACTGCAGAAGCGGAGTTGGCCAGGCAGCTCTTTATGATTGGGAGCTAAGGAAAAAAAGCATCTAGTACAAGGACCGTTGTTGGGAGATTCCAACCAGGAACCCCACCACCTACTCTAAGGACCGTTCTTGGGAGATTCCAGCCAGGAACCCCACAACCTGCTCTGTTTGGGCTTGTAAGAGGCTCTCGAGCCACCCTCTAAACACTTTCACCCATAACCTGTACTGGACTGTACTACTATACTTTCTCCAAGAACTTTAATATCTGAGCTGAGGTTTAAACAAGTTCCAGAGTCGAAACTCTGGTCTTCTGTTCCTAGCCCATAACACCCCATATAAGTTCCAGAATCGAAACTCTGGTCTTCTGTTCCTAGCCCATAACACCCCACATAATTTACAATGATTTGTAACACGTGTAGGTTACACTATCGTAAAAATAACATTGATATTGTTTTTCAGTTCACACATCGTAAAAACAACAACCGAATTTTAGGGGAGAAAAATATTTTATCCATCTATCCATCCATTTTCTACCGCTTATTCTTTTTGGGGTCGTGGGGGGCGCTGGTGCCTATCTCAGCTACAATCGGGCGGAAGGCGATGTACACCCTGGACAAGTCACCACCTCATCGCAGAAAAATATTTTCAAAAAATGTAATAAATAAAAACAAACAAATACAAAAACAACAGCGGTACAGTTTTACCAGTAATGCACTGTAAAAACGACCAAAAATATAGCATTTTATCGTAAAAATAACAGTGATACTGTTATTCAGTTTTCACAATGTAAAAGCTACAACCGCAATTCCGGGGGATAAAACCGCTAAAATTCGCTCCATTCTGTCCACTAAAGACGCTGAGATCATTATCCATGCGTTTGTTACGTCTCGTCTCGATTACTGTAACGTATTATTTTCGGGTCTCCCCATGTCTAGCATTAAAAGATTACAGTTGGTACAAAATGCGGCTGCTAGACTTTTGACAAGAACAAGAAAGTTTGATCACATTACGCCTGTACTGGCTCACCTGCACTGGCTTCCTGTGCACTTAAGATGTGACTTTAAGGTTTTACTACTTACGTATAAAATACTACACAGTCTAGCTCCATCATATCTTGCCGATTGTATTGTACCATATGTCCCGGCAAGAAATCTGCGTTCAAAGGACTCCGGCTTATTAATGATTTCCAAAGCCCAAAAAAAGTCTGCGGGCTATAGAGCGTTTTCATTTCGGGCTCCAGTACTCTGGAATGCCCTCCTGGTAAAAGTTCGAGATGCCACCTCAGTAGAAGCATTTAAGTCTCACCTTAAAACTCATTTGTATACTCTAGCCTTTAAATAGACTCCCTTTTTAGACCAGTTGATCTGCCGCTTCTTTTCTTTTTCTCCTATGTCCCACTCTCCCTTGTGGAGGGGGTCCGGTCCGATCCGGTGGCCATGTACTGCTTGCCTGTGTATCGGCTGGGGACATCTCTGCGCTGCTGATCCGCTTCCGCTTGGGATGGTTTCCTGCTGGCTCCGCTGTGAACGGGACTCTCGCTGCTGTGTTGGATCCGCTTTGGACTGGACTCTTGCGACTGTGTTGGATCCATTATGGATTGAACTTTCACAGTATCATGTTAGACCCGCTCGACATCCATTGCTTTCCTCCTCTCCAAGGTTCTCATAGTCATCATTGTCACTGACGTCCCACTGGGTGTGAGTTTTCCTTGCCCTTATGTGGGCTTACCAAGGATGTCGTAGTGGTTTGTGTTGTGGTTTGTGCAGCCCTTTGAGACACTAGTGATTTAGGGCTATATAAGTAAACATTGATTGATTGATAAATTAAAAATTAATTAAAAATAACAGCGTTACAGTTTTTCCATTTACAGTAAGGCACTGTAAAAACGACCATATAATTTACAGTAAGAAAAATGGCAACGTTTTGTAAAAATAACAGTGGTATTGATTTTCAGTTTACACACTGTAAAAACAACAACTGTATTCTTTGGGGAAATTTTTCCCCAAAAATTAATAAATAAATACAAATTAAAAAAATAAAAATAACAGCGATACAGTTTTTCCATTTTCAGTAATGCACTGTAAAAATGACCATGTAATTTACAGTAAAAAAAAATAAAAAATTGCCAGTGTTTTGTAAAAATAACCATGATATTGTTTTTAAGTTTACACACTGCAAAGACAACAACCGTATCTTGGGGGGAAAAACATGAAAAAATAAATAGATAAATAAATAAAAAATAACAACAATACAGTTCTTCCATTTACAGTAATGTACTGTAAAAACGACCGTAGAATTCAGAGTAAAAAAAAAATGGCAGCTTATCGTAAAAATAACAGTCATATTTTTTTCAAGTTTACACAGTAAAAACAACAACCGCATTTTCGAGGGGAAAAACATAAAAAATGTTTTGAAAAAATACAAATAAAGAAAAAATAACCGCAATGCAGTTTTCCCATTTTCATTAATGCACTGTAAAAAAACAACCATATAATTTACAATTAAAAAAATGGCAGCGTTTTGTAAATATAACAGTGATATTGTTTTTAAGTTTACACACTGTAAAAACAACAACCATTTTTTGGGTGTGCGGGGGGTGGAACATAAAAAAATAAATATGTAAAAAAATAAAAAATAACAGCGATAAATTTCTTCCATTTACAGTAATGCACTGTAAAAACGACTATAGAATTTACAGTGAAAAATAAATAGCAGCTTATCCTAAAAATAGCAGTCATATTTTTTTTAAGTTTACACAGTAAAAACAACAACAACCGCATTTTCGGGGGAAAACATAAAAAATGTTTTGAAAAAATACAAATAAAGAAAAAAATAACAGCGATACAGTTTTTCCATTTACTGTAATGCACTGTAAAAACGACCATACAATTTACAGTAAAAAAAACATGGCAGCGTTTTGTAAAAATAACAGTGATATTGTTTTTAAGTTTACAAACTGTAAAAACAACAACCTTTTTTTGGGGGGGGGTGGACATAAAAAATAAATAGATAAATGAATAAAAATTAACAGCGATACAGTTCTTCCATTTACAGTAATGCACTGTAAAAACAACCATAAAATTTACAGTAAAAAAATGGCAGCGTTTTGAAAAAGTAACAGTGATATTGTTTTTAAGTTTACACACTGTAAAAACAACAACCGTGTTTTTTGGGGGGGGAAACACGAAAAAATAAATAAATAAAAAATAACAGCGATACAGTTCTTCCATTTACAGTAATACACTGTAAAAACAACTGTAGAATTTAAAGTACAAAAATGGCAGCTTATCCTAAAAAATAACAGTAGTCCTTTTTTTTTAAGTTTACACAGTAAAAACAAGACTCGCATTTTCGAGGGGAAAACATAAAAAATGTTTTGAAAAAATACAAATAAATAAAAAATAACAGCGATACAGTTTTTCTATTTACACTAATGCACTGTAAAAACGACCTTATAATTTACGGTAAAAAAAAATGGCAGCATTTTATAAAAAATAACAATGTTATTGTTTTTAAGTTTACACATTGTAAAAACAACAACCGTTTTTTTTTTTTGGGGGGGGGGACATAAAAAAACAAATAGATAAATAATTAGAAAATAACAGCGATACAGTTCTTCACTGTAAAAACGACTATAGAATTTACAGTAAAAAAATGGCAGCTTATCGTAAAAATAAGAGTAATATATATATTTTTTAAATTTACGCAGTAAAAACAACAACCACATTTTTGGGGGGGAAACATAAAAAATGTTTAAAAGAAATACATATAAACAAAAAATAACAGCGATACAGTTTTTCCATTTACAGTAATGCACTGTAAAAACGACCATATAATTAACTGTAAAAAAATTATGGCAGCAATTTGTAAAAATAACGGTGATATTGTTTTTAAGTTTACACACTGTAAAAACAACAACTGTATCTTGGGGGGAGAAACATAAAAATAAATAGTTGAATACACAAAAAATAACAGTGATACAGTTCTTACATTTACAGTAAGGCACTGTAAGAACGACCATATAATTTACAGTAAAAAAAATGTGGCTTATTGTAAAATTAACAGTCATAGTTTTTTTAAGTTTACAGAGCAAAAAAAACAACAGCATTTTCGGGGGAAAAAACATGAAAAAATGTTTTGAAAATATACAAATAAAGGAAGAAAATAACAACGATGCAGTTTTTTCCATTTACAGTAATGCACTGTAAAAACGACCACATAATTTACAGTAAAAAAAATGGCAGCGTTTTGTAAAAATGACAGTGATATTGTTTTTAAGTTTACACACTGTAAAAGCAACAACCGTTTTTTCGGGGGGCAACATAAAAAATAAATAGATTCGAAAAAAATAACAGCGATACAGTTCTTCCATTTACAGTACTGCACTGTAAAAACAACCATAACATTTACAGTAAAAAATAAATAGCAGCTTATCGTAAAAATAGCAGTCATATTTTTTTTAAGTTTACACGGTCTAGCTCCATCCTATCTTGCCGATTGTATTGTACCATATGTCCCGGCAAGAAATCTGCGTTCAAAGGACTCCGGCTTATTAGTGATTCCCAAAAACAACAACCGCATTTTTGAGGGGAAAAACATAAAAAATGTTTTGAAAAAATACAAATAAAGAAAAAACTAACGGCGATGCAGTTTCTTTCATTTACAATAACGCACTGTAAAAACGACCATATAATTTACAGTAAAAAAAAAATGGCAGCGTTTTGTTGAAATAACAGTGATATTGTTTTTAAGTTTACACACTGTAAAAACAACAAAAATATTTGCGGGGGGGAACATAAAAAAATAAATAGATAAATAAATAAAGAATAACAGCGATACAGTTTTTCCATTTACAGTAATGCACTGTAAAAATGACCATAGAATTTACAGTAAAAAATAAAAAACAGCTTATCGTAAAACTGGCAGTCATATATATTTTTTTAAGTTTACACAGTAAAAACAACAACCGCATTTTCGGGGGGAAAAACATGAAAAAATGTTTTGAAAAAATAAGCTGCCATTTTTTTTTTTACTGTGTATTCTACGGTTGTTTTTACAGTGCATTACTGTAAATGGAAGAACTGTATCGCTGTTATTTTTTGTTTATTTATCAATTTGTTTTTTTATGTTTTTCCCCCCCCAAAAAACGGTTGTTGTTTTTACAATGTGTAAACTTAAAAACAATATCATTGTTATTTTTACAAAATGCTGCCATTTTTTACTGTAAATTATATGGTCGTTTTTACAGTGCATTACTGTAAATGGAAAAACTGTATCGCTGTTATTTTTATTTATTTATCTATTTCTTTTTTTTATGTTCCGCCCCAAAATATGGTTGTGGTTTTTACAGTGTGTAAAATTAAAAACAATATCACTGTTATTTTTACAAAACGGTGCCATTTTTTTT
Organism: Nerophis ophidion; assembly: GCF_033978795.1. Lineage (NCBI taxonomy): Eukaryota > Metazoa > Chordata > Actinopteri > Syngnathiformes > Syngnathidae > Nerophis > Nerophis ophidion. The sequence goes on along the minus strand of NC_084616.1, from coordinate 17,084,209 downwards.
TACTGTAAATTATATGGTCGTTTTTACAGTGCATTACTGTAAATGGAAGAAACTGCATCGCTGTTACTTTTTTCTTTATTTGTATTTTTTCAAAACATTTTTTATGTTTTTCCCCTCGAAAATGCGGTTGTTGTTTTTACTGTGTAAACTTAAAAAAAAAAGACTGTTATTTTAATTATAAGGTGCTATTTTTTAACTGTAAATTATATGGTCGTTTTTACAGTGCATTACTGTAAATGGAAAACTGCATAGTAATATATATTTTTTTTAAGTTTACGCAGTAAAAACAATAACCACATTTTTTGGGGGGGAAACATAAAAATTGTTTTAAAAAAATACAAATAAACAAAAAATAACAGCGATACAGTTTTTCCATTTACAGTAATGCACTGTAAAAACGACCATAAAAATCACGCCAGCTTATCTTAAAAATAAGACTGATATTGTTTTTCAGTTTACGCTGCAAAAACAACATCCGTATTTTGAGAGAGGGGGAAAACTGGCAGCTGTGTCGCTCGAATTTGATGGTAAAAACAACATTTACAGTAACGCACTGTAAAAACCAGGGAGAATTTTAGGGTGGAATTCTGCCGACTGACAAAAAAAAAGCTTTTTTTTTTTTTGCAGATGTGCATTGTTTGGACTTGGCGCCCATGTCGAACGGACCCCTCCTGGCTCACATGACTCACCGTCCACTCCCAGGGTTTTCTCCGTGCACCCGTCAGTGTCAAAAGCATCGCCGCGGTAACCACCTGTTGAAAGGCGGCGTCTGTGCCACGGAGGACGCACAATGGTTCCGAGCATCATCAGGCTTACCTTGCATCTGCGTCCGCCGATGAGCTCTCTGACTCGCCAAGGCCACTCAAGATGAAAGATATCCTTGTCCGCCTCCTCCTCCTCCTCCTCGCTGCTACAGGTGGCGGCACAGGCGAGGCGGCTCGGGCTGCTGCAGCACTTTAGTGAAGCGCAGCAACATGTGGCTGAAAGAAGAAAATCAAAACCTTCCTGCTCCTCCTTATCCTCACAATGATGCTGAGAGAGAGGAAGAAGAGGAGGGGTCCAGTGGTGAGGAGGCACATCCCCCTTCTCCTCTCACTCATATTAATAACAACACTATGATCAATATTGAAGCTGGGGGGTGGGAACTGGGGTATTAAAAAAAAAATTTTTTTTTCGAATGGACCGCCATTCTTACCTGTGATGATTCTTGATTGATTCAAACAAATCAAAAATCTTTTTTTTTTTTTTTTTTTTTTAAACCGTCCTGTCCAGACACGAAGGCAAATTATATTGTTGATGTAGATGCCCATATCTCCTGTGCTGATTAGGGGTGTCAAAAAAAAAAAAAGGGGAAAAAAAGTAGATTCAGATTAATCGCGATTCTTTTTGTAACGATTATTAATAGATTACAAAAAAACACATTTTTGGGGGGGGAAAAAACATAAAAAAACAAGTAGATAAATAAATAAAAAATAACAGCGATACAGTTCTTCCATTTACAGTAATGCACTGTAAAAACAACCGTAGAATACACAGTAAAAAAATGGCAGCTTATCGTAAAAATAAGAGTAATATATATTTTTGTTAAGTTTACGCAATAAAAACAATAACCACATTTTTTGGGGGGTGGGGGAAACATAAAAAATGTTTTAAAAAAATACAAATAAACAAAAAATAACAGCGATACAGTTCTTCCATTTACAGTAATGCACTGTAAAAACGACCATATAATTTACAGTAAAAAAACAAAACATCAGCTTATAATGAAAATAACGGTCTTTTTTTTTTATTTTTTTTTTTATTTAGTTTACACAGTAAAAAAAACAACAACTGCATTTTCAGGGAGAAAACATAAAAAATGTTTTGAAAAAATACAAATAAACAAAAAATAACAGCGATACTGTTTTTCCATTTACAGTAATGCACTGTAAAAACAACCGTAGAATACACAGTAAAAAAATGGCAGCTTATAATGAAAATAACGGTCTTTTTTTTTTCGTTTTTTTTTAATTTAGTTTACACAGTAAAAAAAACAACAACTGCATTTTCAGGGAGAAAACATAAAAAATGTTTTGAAAAAATACAAATAAACAAAAAATAACAGCGATACTGTTTTTCCATTTACAGTAATGCACTGTAAAAACAACCGTAGAATACACAGTAAAAAAATGGCAGCTTATAATGAAAATAACGGTCTTTTTTTTTTTTTTTTTTTTTTATTTAGTTTACACAGTAAAAAAAACAACAACTGCATTTTCAGGGAGAAAACATAAAAAATGTTTTGAAAAAATACAAATAAACAAAAAATAACAGCGATACTGTTTTTCCATTTACAGTAATGCACTGTAAAAACAACCGTAGAATACACAATAAAAAAAATGGCAGCTTATCGTGAAAATAAGAGTAATATATATTTTTTTAAGTTTACACAGTAAAAACAATAACCGCATTTTTTGGGGGGGAAAAATAAAAAAAGTTTTTTTTTAGATACAAATAAACAAAAAATAACAGCGATACAGTTTTTCCATTTACAGTAATGCACTGTAAAAACGACCATATAATTTACAGTAAAAAAAATAGCAGCTTATAATCAAAATAACAGTCTTTTTTTTCTTTTTTTTTAAGTTTACACAGTAAAAAAAACAACTGCATTTTCGGGGTGAAAACATAAAAAATGTTTAAAAAAATACAAATAAACAAAAAATAACAGTGATACAGTTTTTCCATTTACAGTAATGCACTGTAAAAACAACCGTAGAATACACAGTAAAAAAAATGGCAGCTTATCGTGAAAATAAGAGTAATATATATTTTTTTAAGTTTACACAGTAAAAACAATAACCGCATTTTTTGGGGGGGAAACATAAAAAAAGTTTTTTTTTAGATACAAATAAACAAAAAATAACAGCGATACAGTTTTTCCATTTACAGTAATGCACTGTAAAAACGACCATATAATTTACAGTAAAAAAAATAGCAGCTTATAATCAAAATAACAGTCTTTTTTTTCTTTTTTTTTAAGTTTACACAGTAAAAAAAACAACTGCATTTTCAGGGGGAAAACATAAAAAATGTTCTAATAAAATACAAATAAACAAAAAATAACAGCGATACCGTTCTTCCATTTACAGTAATGCACTGTAAAAACGAACATACTGTATAATTTACAGTAAAAAAAAATGGCAGCTTATCGTAAAAATAAGAGTAATATATTTTTTTTTAAGTTTACGCAGTAAAAACAATAACCGCATTTTTCGGGGGGGAACATAAAAAATGTTTTAAAAAAATACAAATAAACAAAAAATAACAGCGATACAGTTTTTCCATTTACAGTAATGCACTGTAAAAACGACCATATAATTTACAGTAAAATAAAATAGCAGCTTATAATGAAAATAACAGTCTTTTTTTTTTTTTTTTTTAAGTTTACACAGTAAAAAAAACAACTGCATTTTCGGGGGGAAAACATAAAAAATGTTTTGAAAACATACAAAAAATAACAGCGATACTGTTTTTCCATTTACAGTAATGCACTGTAAAAACAACCGTAGAATACACAGTAAAAAAAATGGCAGCTTATCGTAAAAATAAGAGTAATATATATATTTTTTAAGTTTACGCAGTGAAAACAATAACCGCATTTTTTGGGGGGGAAACATAAAAAATGTTTTAAAAAAAATACAAATAAACAAAAAATAACAGCGATACAGTTTTTCCATTTACGGTAATGCACTGTAAAAACGACCATATAATTTACAGTAAAAAAAAATAGCAGCTTACAATCAAAATAACAGTCTTTTTTTTCTTTTTTTTTAAGTTTACACAGTAAAAAAAACAACTGCATTTTCGGGGGGAAAACATAAAAAAATGTTTTAAAAAAATACAAATAAACAAAAAATAACAGCGATACAGTTCTTCCCTTTACAGTAATGCACTGTAAAAACGACCATATAATTTACAGTAAAAAAAAATAGCAGCTTATAATGAAAATAACAGTCCATCCATCCATCCATCCATCATCTTCCGCTTATCCGAGGTCGGGTCGCGGGGGCAGCAGCCTAAGCAGGGAAGCCCAGACTTCCCTCTCCCCAGCCACTTCGTCCAGCTCCTCCAGGGCGATCGCGAGGCATTCCCAGGCCAGCCGGGAATAACAGCGATACTGTTTTTCCATTTACAGTAATGCACTGTAAAAACAACCGTAGAATACACAGTAAAAAAAATGGCAGCTTATCGTAAAAATAAGAGTAATATATATATTTTTTAAGTTTACGCAGTGAAAACAATAACCGCATTTTTTGGGGGGGAAACATAAAAAATGTTTTAAAAAAAATACAAATAAACAAAAAATAACAGCGATACAGTTTTTCCATTTACGGTAATGCACTGTAAAAACGACCATAAAATTTACAGTAAAAAAAAATAGCAGCTTACAATCAAAATAACAGTCTTTTTTTTCTTTTTTTTTAAGTTTACACAGTAAAAAAAACAACTGCATTTTCGGGGGGAAAACATAAAAAAATGTTTTAAAAAAATACAAATAAACAAAAAATAACAGCGATACAGTTCTTCCCTTTACAGTAATGCACTGTAAAAACGACCATATAATTTACAGTAAAAAAAAATAGCAGCTTATAATGAAAATAACAGTCCATCCATCCATCCATCCATCATCTTCCGCTTATCCGAGGTCGGGTCGCGGGGGCAGCAGCCTAAGCAGGGAAGCCCAGACTTCCCTCTCCCCAGCCACTTCGTCCAGCTCCTCCAGGGCGATCGCGAGGCATTCCCAGGCCAGCCGGGAATAACAGCGATACTGTTTTTCCATTTACAGTAATGCACTGTAAAAACAACCGTAGAATACACAGTAAAAAAAATGGCAGCTTATCGTAAAAATAAGAGTAATATATATATTTTTTAAGTTTACGCAGTGAAAACAATAACCGCATTTTTTGGGGGGGAAACATAAAAAATGTTTAAAAAAAAAATACAAATAAACAAAAAATAACAGCGATACAGTTTTTCCATTTACGGTAATGCACTGTAAAAACGACCATATAATTTACAGTAAAAAAAAATAGCAGCTTACAATCAAAATAACAGTCTTTTTTTTCTTTTTTTTTAAGTTTACACAGTAAAAAAAACAACTGCATTTTCGGGGGGAAAACATAAAAAAATGTTTTTAAAAAATACAAATAAACAAAAAATAACAGCGATACAGTTCTTCCCTTTACAGTAATGCACTGTAAAAACGACCATATAATTTACAGTAAAAAAAAATAGCAGCTTATAATGAAAATAACAGTCCATCCATCCATCCATCCATCATCTTCCGCTTATCCGAGGTCGGGTCGCGGGGGCAGCAGCCTAAGCAGGGAAGCCCAGACTTCCCTCTCCCCAGCCACTTCGTCCAGCTCCTCCAGGGCGATCGCGAGGCATTCCCAGGCCAGCCGGGAGACATAGTCTTCCCAACGTGTCCTGGGTCTTCCCCGTGGCCTCCTACCGGTTGGACGTGCCCTAAACACCTCCCCGGGGAGGCGTTCGGGTGGCATCCTGACCAGATGCCCGAACCACCTCATCTGGCTCCTCTCGATGTGGAGGAGCAGCGGCTTTACGTTGAGCTCCTCCCGGATGGCAGAGCTTCTCACCCTATCTCTAAGGGAGAGCCCCGCCACACGGCGGAGGAAACTCATTTCGCCCGCTTGTACCCGTGATCTTATCTTTTCGGTCATGACCCAAAGCTCATGACCATAGGTGAGGATGGGAACGTAGATCGACCGGTAAATTGAGAGCTTTGCCTTCCGGCTCAGCTCCTTCTTCACCACAACGGATCGATACAACGTTCGCATTACTGAAGACGCCGCACCGATCCGCCTGTCGATCTCACGATCCACTCTTCCCCCACTCGTGAACAAGACTCCTAGGTACTTGAACTCCTCCACTTGGGGCAGGGTCTCCTCCCCAACCCGGAGATGGCACTCCACCCTTTTCCGGGCGAGAACCATGGACTCGGACTTGGAGGTGCTGATTCTCATTCCCCATACTCTCTGAGCACTCCCCACAGGACTTCCCGAGGGACACGGTCGAATGCCTTCTCCAAGTCCACAAAGCACATGTAGACTGGTTGGGCAAACTCCCATGCACCCTCAAAAACCCTGCCGAGAGTATAGAGCTGGTCCACAGTTCCACGACCAGGACGAAAACCACACTGAAAACTTTTTTTTTTTTTTTTGCACCCTTAATTTTTAAATACGTCCTGTCTAGACATTTAAACAATTATTTAGCTGATGTAGATGCCCATATCTGCTCTACAGATTAGACCAGGAGTCGGGAACCTTTTTGGCTGAGAGAGCCAAAAAGCCAAATATTTTAAAATGTCTTTCCGTAAGAGCCATATAATATTTTTTTTAACACTGAACACAACTAAACACGTGCATTTTTAAGTAAGACCAACATTTCTAGAGTATAATAGGTCTCTTATTATTCGTAATAACATTGTTATTCTGAAGCTAACTGTGGAGGGGGCGTGGCCCGCGGGCCTGCAGCAAACTGGGGTGTGCCAGGATCGGCCTCGAAATCAGCGACAGGTGCGTAGATGGCCCACCTTAGCCTTGTTATATAATCACCTGTCGCTCTGTTATAAGCAGCAGCCAGGAGGAAAGACGGGGTTGGGGCTGGAGCCGGAGCGCAAGCGAGAACGAAAGAGAACAATACAATTGCTGGAAAGCAACTGAGGGACTTATTGAAAAATAAAACAATAGTGTAACCCTGAAACGGGCTCTCATGTCGGTGCTTGGTGGTCTGAAGCAGTGGTCCCCAACCTTTTTGTATCCGCGGGCCGGTCAACGCTTAATAATTTGTCCCGCGGCCCGGGGGGGGGGGGATATCCTTTTTTTTTTTTTTTTTTTCTTTGTCATGAAAAAGGGACGTTTTTGTCATGAAAAGGGGAGGTTTTTGTGGTTGGTGCACTAATTGTAAGTGTATATTGTGTTTTTTATGTTGATTTAATTAAAAAAAAATGTTTTTTTTTTGTTTGTTTGTTGGTTTTTAAAAAAAAATGAATAAAAAATTCTTCTGCGGCCCGGTGGTTGGGGACCACTGGTCTGAAGAACCCCCAGGAAGACAAACCCCACACTAACCAATAATAAATAAATAACTTCTTAACGCAACTTCTTGAACAGGTGCGGTAGTAAACGGATGGATGGACTAAAAATGCATGAGAATGTTTTATGTTTTGAACATTATTTTTAACACTTATTACAAGTGGAATTATTCATTACTTATCATGTTAAGCAATGTCAGCTCAGATTTATCCGAGAGCCAGATGCAATCATCAAAAGAGCCACATCTGGCTCGCCAGCCAAAGGTTCCCTACCCCTGGATTAGGGTGTCAAAAAAAAAAAAAAAAAAAATCAAATTTCAGATTAATCGCGATTCTTTTTGTAATGATTATTAATCAATTACAAAAACAATAAAAATCGATTTTTTTTTTTTTTGGGCACCCTTAAGTTTTAAATTGTCCTGTCTAGGCATTTACACAATTATATATCTGATGTAGACTTAGACAAACTTTAATGATCCATAAGGGAAATTGTTCAACACAAAAGCTCAGTTACAATGATGGAAAGTGTAAGGACGGAAAGGACACAACATATCTGGATATAACATATCTGCGAATATGTACAATATATACTTAATATATGTACAGTATATTATATATACAGATATAATATGTCTATAACATATATACAACATATACCAATTGCTATGTACAATATTACAGTATATGTGGCAGCCCCAGCATAAAAAAGAGAGTAAATCCAGCAGAAAATAGAATAAAAACATTAAAAACAAAGAGAAGTAGCTGACATAGAAGGAGTCAGGTAATAGGCGGTAGAGATGCGCGGATAGGCAATTATATCATCCGCAACCGCATCACCAAAGTCGTCATCCACCCGCCGTCCACCCGAACCAACATTTAATCAAGACTGTACCTGCCCGCCAACCGCCCGCTGAAACACATCAGAGGTCGGCCGCCTTTACCACTCACAGAGTTATTTAAACCTGTTTCACAGAGTAATGAAGACAATTGGAGCCGCTAACGGTTCTCGCGATTATCCAATAGCGTTCATCCTGATGACAAGAATATGGGCGTGCTGTGACGCCATTGCCTTAGACACCTTCGACAACGTGTACGAACCGATTGTTGGTCCGGCAACATGTTGTGTGCTGCTTCCGCAATCACACGTACAAGATTGAAAGGCATACTGGGTGATACAGAGTACACTGATGGTTGTGATATAAACAACTTTAACACTTACTAATATGCGCCACACTGTGAAGCCACACAATACAAGATTGACAAACACATTTCGGGAGAACATCCTCCCAGTAACACAACATAAACGCAACACCACAAATACCCAGAATCCTTTGTATCCGTGACTCTTGCTGAATATATTTTACACCCCCGCGCCCCCAACCCCGCCCACCTTACAGACGCACGGGCGGGGTTTGCCGCTAGCGGGGTGTATAAAATAGTCTGGAAGTGTCATGAATACAAAGGATTCTGGGTATTTGTTGTGTTGCGTTTTTGTTGTGTTACTGTGAGGATGTTCTCCCGAAATGTGTTTGTCGTTCTTAATTGGTGTGGCTTCACAGCGTGGCGCATATTACTAAGAGTGTTAAAATTGTTTATATCACAACCATTAGTGTACTCTGTGTCACCCAGTATGCCTTGCAGTCGTGTGCGTGTGTCTGCGGAAGCCACACACAACATGTTGCTGGACTGACAAGCAGATCGTACATGTTGTAGAAGGCGACAAAGCCAATGGCTTCATAGCACGCCCTAATACTTATTAACTGGGTGACTACCGGCAGTCATTCAAGAGAATAATAGCGTCTCCTATTGTCTTCTTCGCTTTATGACACGGGTCTTAAATGGCTCTTTAAATGGCAAAGAATACCGATCCCAGAACCATGCACATCAAATATTTCCGGATTGTTCAACCGCCACCCGCCCGAATCTAATAAAATCAATTTTTTCGTCATGTCAACCGCCTGACCCGCGGTTTATCCGCGGACTCCGCAGATGAGACCGCAAACTGCGCATCTCTAATAGGCGGATATATCATCTATTGATATATATCTCAGTATACTGATATATATCAGTCTCCTTGGACATATCCTCGCTCATCCATGTGGATTGGACACTGGTCGAGAGTTGGTTGGCGGTCGAAAATGAAGTCGGCTCTCTTGGTTGCTTTGTTGGGTCTGCCCCTGTCTCTGGCCATGCTCCCTCCACCCCAGCAGACGATGGCGTGGAACACCGCAGAGGCCACCAAAGTATAGATGTTTCTTTTACTTTTTATTCATAGCTGTATGTAGAAGTGGCTGGTCGTATCCGCGCTGCTTTAATGTGTTTAATGTCCTTTGTGTTCTTTGATGTTTCCCTCTTATACACAAGTAAGAGGGATGTGTGCTATGGCTATGAGTTGTTGTTGTTTTTTTCCTTTGGCCTCAGTCCGGACCCCCTCTCCAGGGCTCAGGCTTAGACCGATTTTTTTATTTTATTTTATTGTATTTTGATCTTTTATTATTTTTTCCTACCACCCCCCCCCCGGTTGTTTACCTGTATATCACCTTTTTTGTAAGGGGCGCTGGAAGCCGGCAGACCCGTCAGCGATCCTGTTCTGTCTCCCTGTAATGTTTTTCTGATCTTTAATGGGATTGTGCTAAAAATGTTAATTTTCCTGAAGGAACTCTCCTGAAGGAATAAATAAAGTACTATTTATCTATCTATCTATCTATTGCTGTATGGGAAGTGATTATACAGCTGGATGGAGTGTGGAATGGAGGAGTTCTTGAATCGCACAGTGCGGGAAGGAAGCTGAAGGAGCCTGTTGGAGTATGAACTCTGCTGTCCCTCAATTGTCTGGTGGAGTGGGTGGGCGGGATTGTCCATGATGTCCAGCAGTTTGTCCAGTGTCCTCCTGTCCCTCACTGACACAAACGCCTCCAACTGCGAGCCAATAGTTTGGCCGGCTTTCCGGATCAGTTTATCAATCCGGTTTGAGTCCCTTTTGCTGGTGCTGCTCCCCCAACAAACCACTCCAAAGTGCAGGGCACTGGCCACAACAGACTGATAAAAGATTTCCAACAGCTTGCTGCAGACATTAGAGGACCTAAGCTTCCTCAGGAAAAAGAGTCTGCTCATTCCCTTCTTGTAAACAGCATTGCAGTTGTCCTTCCAGTCCAGCCTGCTGTTCAAATGAACCCCCAGGTACTTATACCGTCCCACCACTGCCACCTCCCGGCCCTGGATCTTGATGGGCTCCACCGGGGTCATACTCTTCCTGAAGTCGATGACCAGCTCCTTGGTCTTGTCCACGTTAAAGGGGAACATTATCACCAGACCTATGTAAGCGTCAATATATACCTTGATGGTGCAGAAAAAAGACCACATATTTTTTTAACCGATTTCCGAACTCCAAGTGGGTGAATTTTGCAGAATTAAACGCCTTTCTGTTTATCGCTCTGGAGGCGATGACGTCAGAATGTGACGTCGCCGAGGTAATACAGCCGCCATTTTCATTTTCAACACATTGTAAACATTGGGTCTCAGCTCTGTTATTTTCCGTTTTTTCGACTATTTTTTGGAACCTTGGAGACATTATGCCTCGTCGGTGTGTTTTCGGAGGGTGTAACAACACTAACAGGGAGGGATTCAAGTTGCACCACTGGCCCGAAGATGCGAAAGTGTCTGCCGCCAGACCCCCATTGAATGTGCCAGAGTGTCTCCACATTTTACCGGCGATGACAGACATGGCACAGAGATGTATGGATAACCTGCAGATGCATTTGCAACGATAAAGTCAACGAAATCACAAAGGTGAGTTTTGTTGATGTTGATTTATGTGCTAATCAGACATATTTGGTCGCGGCGTGACTGCCAGCTAATCGATGCCAACATGCTACACTAATCAACGCTAACATGCTATTTACCGGCGGTGCTAAAGCAGACATGGCACAGAGATGTATGGGTAACCTGCAGATGCATTTGCAACGATAAAGTCAACGAAATCACAAAGATGAGTTTTGTTGATGTTGACTGCCAGCTAATCGATGCTAACATGCTACGCTAATTGACGCTAACATGCTATTTACCGGCGGTGCTAAAGCAGACATGGCCCAGAGATGTATGGATAACCTGCAGATGCATTTGCAACTATATTACGTTTCCTTCCACCCACATTTAATGCGAAAAAAAACACTTACCAATCGACGGATTTAGGTTGCTCCAGTGTCACAAGATGCGAAAGTCCTGATCGTTTGGTTTGCACATTTTACCGGCGATGCTAACGCAGCTATTCGGCCATGCTATGGCTATGAATAGCGTCAATAGCTATTCGCTCAATAGCTTCAGTTTCTTCTTCAATACTTTCATACTCCAACCATCCGTTTCAATACATGCGTAATCCGTTGAATCGCTTAAACCGCTGAAATCCGAGTCTGAATCCGAGCTAATGTCGCTATATCTTGCTGTGCTATTCGCAATTGTTTGTTTACATTGGCAGCACTGTATGATGTCACAGGGAAATGGATAGTCACATCGCAAATAGCGAAAATCAAGCACTTTAAAGCTTTAAAGGGGAACATTATCACAATTTCAAAAGGGTTAAAAACAATAAAAATCAGTTCCCAGTGTCTTGTTGCTATTGAGCGAATAGCAATTGACGCTATTCGGCCATTGCGTGGGTATTAGCATCGCCGGTAAAATGTGCAGACCAAACGATCAGGACTTTCGCATCTTGTGACACTGGAGCAACTTAAATCCGTTGATTGGTAAGTGTTTGTTTCCCATTAAATGTGGGTATCTAGTTTCAAATGTACATATAGCTAGCGTAAATAGCATGTTAGCATCGATTAGCATAGCATGTTAGCATCGATTAGCGTAGCATGTTAGCATCGATTAGCTGGCAGTCATGCCGTGACCAAATATGTCTGATTAGCACATAAGTCAACAACATCAACAAAACTCACCTTTGTGAGTTCGTTGACTTAATCGTTGCAAATGCATCTGCAGGTTATCCATACATCTCTGTGCCATGTCTGCCTTAGCATCGCCGGTAAAATGTGAAGACACTTTGGTACATTCAATGGGGGTCTGGCGGCTGATTTCTTGCCAGTGGTGCAACTTGAATCCCTCCCTGTTAGTGTTGTTACACCCTCCGACAACACAGCGACGAGGCATGATGTCTCCAAGGTTCCAAAAATTAGTCGAAAAAACGGGAAAAAAAAGAGCTGAGACCCGGTGTTTGTAATGTGAAAATGAAAATGGCGGGTGTGTTACCTCGGTGACGTCACGTTCTGACATCATCGCTAAAAGACCGATAAACAAAAAGGCGTTTAATTTGCAGAAATTCACCTATTTAGAGTTCGGAAATCAGTTAGAAAAATACATGGTCTTTTTTTTGCAACATCAAGGTATATATTGACGCTTGCATAGGTTTGGTGATAATGTTCCCCTTTAAAGCCTGTGATGGCTTTCATGGCTTTCCACACATCACGAGTGTTGCTGTGTTATATGTTATGTAGATGCCCATATCTGCAGTATAGATTAGGGGTGTCAAAAATAATAATAATAATAATAATAAATAAATCATTTTCAGATTAATTGTGATTTTTGTACCAATTATTGATCAATTACAAGACAAACCAAAAAATATATGAATTTTTTTAAATTTAATTTTTATTTATTTTATTTTTTTTGGCACCCCTAATTTTTAAATCCGTCCTGTCTAGACATTTGAACAATTCAATAGCTGATGTACACGCCCATATCTGCTGTACATATTAGGGGGGTCAAAACATTTTAAAAAATGTAAAAAGCGATTTTCAGATAAATCGCGATTCTTTTTGTAATGATTAATCCATTATAAAATAAAATAAAAATCGTTTTTTTGTTTGTTTTTTTAAATTCATTTATCTATTTTTTTTTCGGCACCCTTATTTTAAATCCGTCCTGTCTGGCATTAAAAATTTAAATAGATTTTTTTAAAATACTTTTATTTTTATTTTGTTTATCTATTTTTTTGGGGCACCCTTTTTATTTTAAATCCGCCCTGTCCAGGCATCCATCCATCCATCCATTTTCTACCGCTTATTCCCTTTCGGGGTCGCGGGGGGCGCTGGCGCCTATCTCAGCTACAATCGGGGGGAAGGCGGTGTACATCCTGGACAAGTCGCCACCTCATCGCAGGGCCAACGCAGATAGACAGACAACATTCACACTCACATTCACACACTAGGGCCAATTTAGTGTTGCCAATCAACCTATCCCCAGGTGCATGTCTTTGGAGGTGGGAGGAAGCCGGAGTACCCGGAGGGAACCCACGCATTCACGGGGAGAACATGCAAACTCCACACAGAAAGATCCTGAGCCTGGATTTGAACCCAGGACTGCAGGAACTCCGTATTGTGAGGCAGACGCACTAACCCCTCTGCCGCCGTGAAGCCCCCTGTCTAGGCATTTGGACAATTATATGTCAAAAAAATAAAAAAAAATTTAAAAAAGCGATTTTCCGATTACTAGCGATTTTTTTTGTAACGATTATTAATCGATTACCCCAAAAAATTTAAATCGATTTAAAAAAAAAAAATACATTTATTAATCTTTTTTTTTGGGCACCCTTAATTTCAAATCTGTTCTTTCTAGGCATTTAGACAATTATATATCTGATGTAGATACCCATGTCGGCTGTACAGATTAGGGTGTCAAAAAAAAATAAAAATAAAATTAAAAATCGATTTTCAAATTAATCGCGATTCTTTTTGTAACGATTATTAATCGATGACAAAAAAAATTAAATCGATTTTTTTAAAATGATTTATTATTATTTTTTTTTAATCTATTTTTTGGCACCCTTTTTATTTTAAATCCGTCCTGTCTAGGCATTTGGACAATTATATCTGATGTAGATGCCCATATCTGTTGTACAAATTAGGGGTGTGAAAAAAATATATATATAATTTTAGATTACTCACGAGTCTAATTTGTAACGATTCTTAATCAGTCACAAAAAATCAAAAAGCTATACATTTTTATTTTGACTCACATAACTTTTACGTCCGTTTTATGTTCTGTGTAGGCATTTAGAAAATGATATATCTGATGTAGATGCCCATATCTGCTGTACAGATTATGGGTGTAAAAAAAAAGAAGAAAAATGGTATTTCAGATTAGTGGTGATTCTTATTTGTAATGATTCTTAATCGATTGAAAAAATCAATTAAAAAAAACAAACATGTTTTAAACATACCTGTCTGTCTCACAGTTTGACTATGTTTTAGTTTTTTCCTCGGCATCTGTCTTTGTTTCCTCTGTGTGTGTAGTGTTTCCTGTCAGCGCTCTCATTTTGTTGGTTTCCTGTCTTTCTCCCTGAGTGCTGTATCCCCTCAGCTGTGGCTGATTGGCACCTGGACACACCAGTTGTCAATCAGCCCGCTCCTATTTAGACCTATTTTCTCCTCCAGTCTGTGCTGGATAATTGTCATGTATTGTCGCTCCTGTCGCTCGTGTCGTTGCAGCGTAGCGGTTAGTTATATTTGTTAGTTTTGTGTAGCTTACTGTCTTTTGTTCCTTGTTTTCAGTTTTGTTTGTTCATAGCGTAGTTTGGTATCCGCCTTGTACACGCTTTTTGTTTGTACCCTTTGTTTAGTTTTGTTTTAGTGTGTAAATTAAAACCATGTTTTTTTACTAAATGCCTGCCTCTTTCTCTGCATCTTGGGGTTCGTCACCAACAAACTCTGACACTGTCAAAGTGATGTTACCACTAAACAGTTAATTGTATGAGAATAGTCATAATTCGCAAGAAAAAAAAACATTTTACAACACATTTTGATAATCAAAATGGACTTAAGTCCAAATGTTGTAGTATTACTAATAATAACATACCTTTTATGGTGATAATGTCATAGTTGACAAAGAGAGAAAACAAGCCGTTTCAGGAAAATCAAACTGCTATATTTCCCCAAAAAATATTTTTGTCAAATTTGACCACAATTAAGTTGGAGTTTAGTAATATTCCTATTGTAAAATCTTAGCATTAAGACAATAAAGTCATAATTCATAAGAAATAGTTTTTTTTTGTTTTTAACAAAGTTGTAATAGTGCCAAAAAAGTTGTTGGTAATCAAATGGCAA